>NC_058110.1:33111252-33411252 GCF_914725855.1 Thunnus albacares | reverse complement strand
GGTTCCGTTACCTTCATATTTCCTGCCGTCTTCCTCCGGTTCTCCCCCCCTCGCGACGCGTCTTTTCTCCGCTCCGGTAAAAAAAAAAAAAATCCTCTCCGGGCTTTTAGTGTATTGATCGCTCCCTCGGTGCTGCTGCTGCTCCGTGCATGCGCGAGCGTGCGCTGCGCGGGGGGGCGCGTGCATGCGTGACAGTGCGTGATGTCCACTGCAGGTAAAAATGCAAAAGCGCTGAAAGGTGGAAGGAGATCTCTCTCTCTCTCTCTCTCTCTCTCTCTCTCTCTCTCTCACACACACACACACACACACGTGTTCTCTGTGTGTGTGTGTGTGTGTGCATATATATATATTTATATGTGTGTGTGTGTGTGTGTGTGTGTGTGTGTGTGTGTGTGTGCATATATATATATATATTTATATGTGTGTGTGTGTGTGATGCCCGCAGGTAGCAGCTTAATGGAGCTTTACTACACAGTGAAAGCAGTGACGAGTTAATGTCTCTCTACCATCCTCTCTCTCTCTCATAGAAGCAATAAGGAAGAGGGTGATGATAAAGGAAGCGCGTGCGTGTGCGTGTGTGTGTGTGGTAAGGGGGGGGGGGGGGCAGCAGGAAGGAAAGAGGAAGGAGAAGAGGAAGTCAGAGCTCCACCTTCAGTGGGAGGAGTCTGCGTGATGAGGGGGGTATTCGGGGTGATAGGCTGACATCAGCGTGTGTGTGAGTGTGTGTGTGTGTGTGTGTGTGTGTGTGTGTGTGGGTACCAGTGGAATCATGTGTTTATTTATAAGGACAGAAACGCATTAATGAAGATTTCTGTAAACGTGTTGATGTCAACCAGCTGGATCGTTTTCAGCTGCAGTCATTAAAATCTCCTGAAACCAGTGAAGACGCCATAAAGACAAGAAAATAAGCAAAACGTGACGGAGCAGACGCCACACACAGCGACAGGAAACCGCAACACATTAGTGCAACAACTGAAATGATGTTCAAATGATCCAATATTTCACCAAAAATCAAAGATTAGAGAAAAAGTCCATAAACTGAAAACAGATTTGTGTATCAGAACTTTGTTTTTTCTTCTTTCTTCTCCCATTAATCATCTCACCACCCCTCAGATTTATCTTCTTCCATCACTGGTAACCAGTAGTCTGTGTGTTGAGTTGCAGATGTTGATGCAGCCCCCCCCCCCACAACTGAGCAAAACTGATTATAATAATTATTTGGTGCATGCAGACACGCAGAGCAGCAATAAGACATAAATAAAACATGATAATCATAATATTGATAAAAAAATGTTAAAAGATGCAGTTACAAGTTAGTAATTCATGGAAAACTGTTTTTCCCCAAATGGGTCAGTGAGATTTCACGGAGGAGGTGGAGAGGGGGGCTGTGAAATGCAAAAAAAAAAAAAAAAGAGTTAATAGAATAAGCTAAAACACTAAACGGCGTGAAGAACACAGAAAAAGGCTTTGATCAGCAGCTCCTCTGGACTGCAACACATTTCAAGCTCGGCTCCCTCCCTCCGGCAGCGTGGAGAGAGGTTTATGCTGACGTGTCTCTAGAAATAAAGAAAAGGCATGACGCAGTGGACATGATAAAACACACACATACAGTCCGCAGGCAGCACATTCACTCACTGAAGATATCAGTCAAGGTAAGACACAATATATACGTGACTATATACATGAGTTACAGGTTCATAAAATTATACAGCTGATACATAAGTCATGCAAGAGACACTGATAATAAAGTGGTAAATACACCAAACAGGCTGCTTCCACTAATAACTAATAATAGTAACAAGCTGTTAGAAAGCTTCTGTCCCTTAAACATAACTACAGGTTGTTTGAAGTGACTGATATTATGACTTCTTGTTGTTTCTCAGGAGACAGTTTCATATTTTCTGCAGGTTTTTATTTCTCTGTGATGTTTCAACACAACTGGATTCATCTGTGAGGAGACTTCAGGGCAAAGATTTACCGTTGGACCCTCACTGATCCCCGAAAACCCTCCCGCTGTGTACGTAGTAGGGATGTGCAGAGGGCCCAGTATTTGTATCTGTATCTGTATTTGTTGAGGCAGCAAAATTATTTGTATTTGTATTTGAATAAAAGTGGAAAGAGGCTTAAAAATGCTGTTTTTGCTTTTATTACGTTTTTAATTTTAGAAAATGAAAGTGTTACAATAAGTGTTCATGAATAAACTACCTTATGAAGGAGGTCCCCACATCGAGTCCCAAACTGGAGTCTCCCAGATCATAGACGACTGCGCTGATTACTGAGCTAAAACTTTACTCATCACCTCATTGCAGACAGACCTCTACCTATTTATACACCCATAACACAGAGACAGATGTAACATGAAGGGAAGAACTTCAAAGGCTATTCTTGCTTTGCACTTTTCATTTATTGCCTATTTTTTACAACCTAACTTTGTGGAAAGGAGAAGAGGAACAACAGGTTATGGAGAGTCTCTTGGGAGCTCAGTAGCTCAGTTTTATCTCTGGGGAACACCCCCAACTCTGGGAGTGATGTCCAAATTAGGAAATGTGCGTCATGTAGCAGGTGGATGTGACTCCCCTCGTTGACGTAACAGCGGGGCAGAGGAGAGACACTGAGATAGTTATGTAACCGACCTGCACGCTGGTGTTTGACATGAATTTTTTTTCTTCCTGAAAACAAATAATTTTTAAAATATTTGTATGAAACAAATATTTGTAAAAATCCCACTATTTGTGCTTTGCTGAATAACGTATTTGTATTTGGGCACACCCCTACTACATAGACTGTCATTGTAAAGATGTGATTATGACACTTAAACACTATGGTTTGCTTAATGTTGGAATTTTGAATTGATAGCAGTGAAATATTTCAGTTTAATAACCATTTATCTGAATTAATGTGGTCTGATTTCCACTTTTCAATCAGCAATTTCAAAAAAAACATTTCTAATTTGTTTACGTTTTTGAAGGTTCACAAAAATTCATAATTCAATTGCTGAAATTCAATAAACACAATTTAGATCTAAAATTCAAATTTAATAAATCCTGTCGTCCAAATTCAGACACTAAAATTCAAGATATTAAGCTCAGATCTGAACTTCTGGGATAACAATAACGTTCCCATGAAGCCCAGTGCAACCAGTAATCATTCATTTCTGTTGGTTTGTGATCATTTGATGATTAAATTGTAATATGCATCATGTAAACACCCAATAAACTAAAATAATAAAACTAGATGTCGACACAAAGCTCCTTATTTCACTGTTTGTTCATCACATCAGTAAATCTGCTGCATGTCTCTCTCTCTCTCTCTCTATATATATGTGTGTGTGTGTGTGTGTGTGTGTGTGTATACATATATATATATATAGATAGACTGTAGTTTGTATTTGTCTTGTTTGCTCTCAGCATCTCTCCCTCAGGATGTCTCTCTCTCTCTCCTCCATCTGTTTCTGTCTCTCTGTGTTTTGCTGACATCAGCGCTTCCTTCTCTCTCTGTTTACATGGAGTCAAAGATCTTCTATTGCTGCCGGATCTCTCACTGCAGACGCTCTTCTCTCTGCTGCTGTTACTGATGTCGTATACGACACTTTTAAACCTGTTGATGACGTGTGCAGAGTTCTGGGTTAACTGGACTGTTGGTTTCCAGATTAAAATGTTTCTACTTGTTCTGTTTTTAGCAGAAAATGTATTTATTCTTTCCGGACTCTGAAAATAGTAACTTCAAGGGTCTCAACACTGTAAAACATCACAAACATCATACAGAAATTTAGAGGAATCAATATTTTGTCAACTTAAATTTTTTTTAAAAAATCATTTTAAATTAATTCAATCTAAAATTTCTAGTGTTAATTATGAGTCCCTCTGACTTGAAATGACAAGTTGGAGAAATGAGTTTACTCGACTCGTTAAATTAAGTTTTTAAAGAAACATCATCAGTTCATCAGCAAAACCTTTGTTTTGTAGTTTGAAGAAAGTTTGAAGAAAACAGACATGATGGAAACTTGCTGTGTGTCTTTAATACATGTTGAAATAAGTCATGATTGTTTCTTTTCGTAACAATGAAAACAATGCAAATCAAGATGAAGGTTAGTCCACAAGAACGTTCATTCCTATGAAAGTTGCTCAGTGGCGCATGAACAAGCCCCCAGGAAGAGCGCCAGGCTTTGAAGCCAGTTTGACATAGCGGCCAAACCGTGTAATGACAACGTCATGTGACGCTATTGGGCCCAAAAAGACTTTTTCCCGTAGACTTACACTGTGAGAGAGATTTGTCTCACTATCAGAATTAAATCCATTTGGTCCGATCACATTTCAAAAGCCTAGAAGAGCCGCATGATTGAATTGTTTTATCCTCATTCAAGTTAGCCGGAAGGCTAAACCGGAAGTAGCCGACTCGGCCGATGAAAGCTACTAGTGCGCATGCTCTATGGGCCCAATGATCCTGGAAGATCCGGGTACTTTTATACACGTAAGTCGAAGTTTTTTGGCTTTATGCACCACTGAGCAACTTTCATAGGAATGAACGGGGCCCCGCCTCCGTCGCTGTATCCAGTTCTCTTTATACATCCGTGGCATGAAGCATAAAAAAATCGACGGGTATGAAAGTACCCGGATCTTCCACATTGTGCGGCCCATAGAGCGAGCGCACTAGTGACTTTCACTGGCCGAGTCGGCTACTTCCGGTTTAGCCCTTCGGCTAACTTGAATGGGGATAAAACAATTAAATCATGAGGCTCTTCTAGGCTTTTGAAATGTGATCGGACCGAACGGATTTAATTCTGATAGTGAGACGAGTCATTTTGCGGGAGTTGTGACGCTCAAGAAAATGTATCTGCTGATTTACAGACGTCTCTTTCACAATGTAAGTCTATGGGAAAAAGTCTTTTTGGGCCAGTGTGCATCACGTGACGTTGTAATTACACGGTTTGGCCACTATGTCAAATTGGCTTCAAAGCCTGGTGCTCTTCCTGTATCCAGTTCTCTCTCTACATCCATGACCCGCTCCATGGCTCACTCTCAAGACCTCAGGAACAACGCCAAGTCTGCTAGATGCCACTAAATTCTATATGCTGCATTTACTGTCTTTGTCCCTAAACTTTAGAATAGTTTTACCTCTTACAGCTCCACTGAAACTATTAAAAAAAGTCTCAAAACTCTTTTAATAGTTTTAATGTGTTTTGTAGTAAATTTTTATACATAAAGCCAAATATCACTAATTTCCATCAGGGGGCTTCACAGTCCTCCGAGTTTAGACCCTCGATGTGAACGAGGAAAAACACTTAAAGAGGGAAAAAACGGGAGAAACTTCAAGAAGAGCAGCAGAGGATTCTTCTCTCAGGACGGACAGATGTGCAACAGATGCAAAACTACAGAGATACTTCCTGGATGAACAGGATGAAAATATCAATCACACTCAGTCAGTTAAACTTTATTTGTGTAGCACCTTTCATGCAGGTTAGTGAGGTTTAAAGTGCTTCACAGATGACAAGCTGATAATAAAACACAACGACTGAGTAGACAGTAAACAGTAAAACAGTTTGAGATGGATTGATATCAGGAACCAACACACAACAGCTCGGACATAAATTCTACTTTTATGAAGCTTTTACATTCTCAGTTTTTTGTTGACGTTATCAGAAAAGGTGATAATTCTACTTTATGTTTATTATTGAGGTCGTAGTGGGTGATGGTGGTGAACCAGAGCGTATCTGACAATGTCAACAAAAACTGAAAATGCATAAGCTTCCTAAAATATAAATAAATATGAATAAATAAATAGAATTTATGGCAGAGCTGTTGCATCAGATTGCAGAGGTGTTCCTAATAAAGTGCTCGATGAGTGTAGATATATATAAAATATTATTTTCTGTTAATGTTTTTAATGTGAAGCTTTTAATAACTTCTGTTTGGAAAAGTGTGAGACAGAGAGACGGTCTCTAATCAACAGCTCACACACACAGACACACACACACACACACACACACACAGTCAGGTCAATTAGTGTCTGTACGCTGTCATATGAAACCTAATGATTAATTCATCATCTGCTGTGTGTGTGTGTGTGTGTGTGTCTTCTATACTTGTGAGGACCCTCGTTAACAACCTTGTGTGAATCCGAGCTGATAATCAGACTGAATCTTCGTCTCGTTTCGCTTCGTGTGAGTCTGAATGAATCAGGATCCTGCAGACAGTCGTGACTCTGAATCTGGAGACCAGCAGTGACGCAGTAAAAGCAAAACAGTCAGTAGTGGTGAATTAAAACAGACACATAAAACAACACAACAGTACTTTTCCCTAATGAGTCATCAGTAATCAGACAGTAATCTCAACATCTTTAAAAACATTTCATAATTAAAAGAAATTTCCAGCCGGACAGGAAGTATTAATGCTTTCATCAGTGAAAGAACCTCTGAATCTCCTTCAGACGTGTTTTCAAACTAGATTTAACATGTTTTACAGTCCTGCTGATGCTCAGATATAAAGACTTTAACATCTGATGAGGTTTGTTTTTTTTTAACTTATTTTATTTCCTTTTCTCAAGTGCAGTCATACAGTACAATCAAATATTTACATTAATACAGGTGTACATGAAGCAATGTTAAGGGTCCGATCATGATTTTTGACCTTCCATCATGTGTCCATGTGTCCATCATCCATACAGCCATTATCAGTGCATAAGTAAATAAAATGAATAATGATAATAAAAAAAAGGTAAATGAAAAGTAAATCAATAAATTAAATAAATAAATAAATAAATAAATTTTAAAAAACAAAGCAAAACAAAAAAAAGTTACAAATACATACATTAGTATATTTACACCAAAAAACAAATAAACAAACATCTGATGAGTTTTAACTCAACTTTGAGCAAAATGTAACAGAACAGCTCCCTCTAGTGGAGACTCTTGTTATCGTCGAGCTCTGTTTGTCACAGAATGTGAATGATTTTATAAAAATAAACCAACAATAAGCATAAACAAAAGATTTTTTTTTTTTTTTTTAAAAAAAGAGAAATAAAGTTCCAGCAGGATCCACAAACCTGAACCAGAATAAAATGTTTAATCAGCTGATGATGTCTGACAGATAACTTTATTGATTAGTGTCAATAACAACTTTATTCAAACAGCTAAACTGTATATGAATGAATATCAAATCACTCATAAAGGTGAAAACAGAAGTTTGTACCTGTAATCAAGGTAATTACTTTATTGTCTTTTGTTTATTGTTGTTTATTGTCTCCTGAAGGAGAAAACTGTTAGATTAAAAAATGTTTCTGCATAAAAACAAAACATAATTAATACATAAATACATAAACACAGAAACTAGTTCTCTATGTTAAAGTCTGAAGCTGTGATCTCTGTGCTACAAGCTTGTGCTCTTGTGTTTATACAGATTAATTTAGAGCTGTACTGTTTATTGTTCTGTTATATGTTTTAATTGTGCTAGTTAGCTATAAGCTAACTCTGGTACAACACATGGTAACATTTATGTTTAACACTGTACATGATCCCAATAAATACATACTAGGGATGTGCAGAGGGCCCAGTATTTGTATTTGTATCTGTATATGTTGAGGCAGCAAAATTATTTGTATTTGTATTTGAATAAAAGTGGAAAGAGGTTTAAAAATCCTGTTTTTGTTTTTATTACACTATAATTTTAGAAAATTTAGAAAAGTGATGTCCAAATTAAGAAATGTGCGTCATGTAGCAGGTGGATGTGACTCCCCTCGTTGAGACCTGCTGATAGACGTCACAGCGGAGCAGAGGAGAGACACTGAGATAGTGATGTAACCGACCTGCACGCTGGTATTTGACATGTTTGTTTTTTTTCTTCCCAAAAACAAATAATTTTTAAAATATTTGTATGAAACAAATATTCATAAAAAACCCCACTATTTGTGCTTTGCCGAATAACATATTTGTATTCAAGCACACCCCATAAGATAAAGACAGATTAGTTGCAGCTCTGGTGTGTCCTTCTTACAAAACTGTGTACAAAATCTGTTTTCAAACACACCTTTTATGAATGATATGACGTTCTGTTGTACATATATGTGGAGAACACATCCTGCAAAAATGTAAAAGACTGATCAACTAACAGATAAGATATCTTACAGCTGTTCAGCTCAGTTTATATCTTGTTATTTTAATAAAACTCTATCTTCTCTCTTTTGTTTTATTTTGATTTTTTGGCTATTTGTTTCTTTCCTGTTTCCTCCACAGAGCAGTGACGTCAGCAGGAAGCAGAATAATCAGACTTCTGAACTCTGGTTGCAGCAGTTCAATCGTCCAGCAGGAGGCAGCAGAGGTCTGTTTAAATTGTCTGAGGATGACATCACACACAGAGAGGATTATGGGAGAGAAAAAATTAGAGCAGGTTTTATGAAAATAAAAGAGCAGGAATTATTCTGACAGTCATTCAGACTGTAAAGAAGAAAACAAACACATCTGATGAGGATTCTGCCCTTTTTTTTTAAAAGGAGATCATGAAGAATATTAAACACAACTTATTATTATTAGATCACAATCAAACACACACTCAAGTTGACTCAGGTCATCAAAGAGGAAACTCAACACTAGAAAACAGTTAGAAATAAAAAATATAACCACAGATATGTTTGTGTACAGCAGCGGTTCTCAACCTGAGGGTCGCAGCCTCTAAATGATCCACAAGACAAATCTGAGGGCTCAGTAGATGATTAAGTTTATCTTATATTGATTAAATATACTGTATTTTCTTTTAACTGTATCTGTTATGATTTATTTTAAAATTTCCCTTATTTTTACACTAAATTAGCTTTATCTGTTTTTTAAAATCTGATGATTTTATGATTCGTCTGTTTTATTTTTCTGCCTTTGTGAAGAACTTTGTAACATGCTCTATAAATGAAGATTATTATTATTAAGATGACAGGAAGCAAAATTATTTCTGTTGCACCAAATTATGTTTAATTTTTCATATTTTCCTGTAATCTTTGCCTTGCAAGATAATTTGGTGACACCTTATGATAAGAGTACATGAGTTATCATGAATATATTCCTTCATAATAATACTTAATAATCATGAACTATCAGGAATGTACAAGAATAAACAGAATCTCTTTCGTATCTTAATGCAAGAAGCTACAGTAATTTAATCATCATGATTTCTGAGTTATGAAAGGATCATTCTGGTGATTTTCTATGTTTTTCTTATTGTCAACAAATCTCATGTTTGAACCAAAACTATTAAAAACTATTAAAAACACGTCAGTGAGTCACAACGCTGCACTGGGTGACATGTTCCTTTATTATGAAGAGTTTGGTCATGTTAGAAACGGCTCCAATGACTGATAACAGCATCACATTTTCAGTCTCAGGAGAGTAGTTCTGTGTACGACAGACGCCACTGAGCACGTGCAGGAATGCTGTTCTGTTTACAGCTTCGCTGGCTTGTTGTGTTTATATATCACAACCTCCTGACTTTGAACTGAAGTTCTTTGAGAAATTTTTAATGTAGCACAAACTAAAATAATGTCTGTTCTCCTTTTCTCATAAACGGCTCCAAAGACTAATAACAACATTAAGACAGTAACTCTCAGGAGAGATGTTCCTAGTACAGCTTCGCTAGCTTGTTTTGCTACTTATCATGACTTCTTGTACTGAAATTATTTGTAGTACAAAGTCAAGAGGTTGTGATTTGTAAGACAACAAGCTAGTGAAGCTTTAAACAGAACAGCATTCCTGCACATGCTCAGTGGCGTCTGTCTTACACAGAACTACTCTCCTGAGGAGCAGGTCTGAGTTTATTTACACTTCTAATTCAACATGATGCAGATGAACATCCCTTTAACTGCAGACTGAACTCTGAAGAAGACCTGAACATCATCAATAACTCAGAAATCCTGAAGGTGGAAATACTGCAGTTGATGCATTAATGAACATATTTAAGACATGAATGAGATTCTAGTTCACGAGGCATCAATGACGTCATGATTGTTTGTGTATCTGAACCTTTAAGTATTAACAGGAAATCTTTACCAAACATGAAACTGTGGACAAGAGCACCTCAGGTTTTGTTTTGAAAGGTTGAAATTGTAAATATAATTCAGATTATCATTTATATTTTCTTAATTAGATGAATCAGTTTTTTATTCGACAGAAAGAACTTACAGCTGTTTTTGCTGCTGTTGCTCCGTAGAGTCAGATCAAAGATCAGTGAGAGTTCAGGGACTGAGTTCAATATTAATAACTTCATCATGGTTTACATTGTTTTTTATTGTTATAAAAACAAACCACTGTGAATTATTTTAACATATAAAGACACACAGTAAGTTGCTATCATGTCTATTTTCTTCTAACTACAAAAGAGATGTTTTAACTCTAAAACAGTGCATGCTGGGAAATCTGCTAATATGTTGTTTATGTTTCTTTTGAAACTAAATTTAATGAGATGAGTTCATTTATTCATCTTAATAAGCCAGAAGGACTCATAGATGTGAGTTATGAAATGGTACTGAAATAAAAACTAGAAATCTTAGGTTGAATTAAGGTTAATTATGTTAAGCTAATGACAACATATTAGTATGATGTATGATATTTTACAGTATATGCTAACATTATCCTTCTTATTTATCTATTTCTATATATCACATGTGTAACCCTGATATGAAAATATGAGGGTGAAGTATTCAGTGCGTGAACAGCAGCTCAGTTTTACAGAAAACAAACACAATTTGAAAAAGAAAGCGAAGATGTTGAACATGTTTTATTTCTGTTATGTCTTTAGAATTAAATAAAACATAATGTGACTGTTTCTGCTGAGTTCAAGAGATGAAATACAGGAAGTAAATCACAAGGAGAAACTAAACATGGAGAGATATTTAGAAAGTGTTTTTTATCAGTGAAGAGTTATTTGATTTGACTGTTTTCATTTTGATTGGGACACAAACAACTGACCAGAGACAGAAAAGAGAGAAAGAGGTAAATCCTCTCTGTGGCTGCAGCAGCAGCAGATTATGAACGGCTTAATATAGAAGCTTAGTGACACACACACACACACACACACACACACACACACACTAACACACACACACACACACACACACACACACACACACACACACACACACACTAACATACACACACACACACACACACACACACACATACTGATCTGATGGAGAGTTTCTATCTGTCCATCTATCTGGAGGTGGAGGAGGAAAGGGAGGGAATAGAGGAGGAGCAGGTGAACAGGAGAGAAAGTAAAGTGGGAGAAGAAGAAGAAGAAGTAAGTGATGAAAGGTGGAGGTGGAGGAGGAGAGAGGAAGATACAGAGGAGAGAAAGACAGTGGAGGATGTAGAGGGAGGAAGCAAGGACAAAAGGAGGAAAGGAAAGGAAAGGAAAGGAAAGGAAAGGAAAGGAAAGGAAGGAAAGGAAAGGAAAGGAAAGGAAAGGAAAGGAAAGGAAAGGAAAGGAAAGGAAAGGAAGGAAAGGAAAGGAAAGGAAAGGAAAGAAAAGGAAAAGAACGGAAAGGAAAGGAAAGGAAAGGAAAGGAAAGGAAGGAAAGGAAAGGAAAAGAAGGGAAAGGAAAGGAAAGGAAAGGAAAGGAAAGGAAAGGAAAGGAAAGGAAAGGAAAAGAAGGGAAAGGAAAGGAAAGGAAGGAAAGGAAAGGAAAGGAAAGGAAAAGAAGGGAAAGGAAAGGAAAGGAAAGGAAAGGAAAGGAAAGGAAAGGAAAGGAAAGGAAAGGAAAGGAAAGGAAAGGAAGGAAAGGAAAGGAAAAGAAGGGAAAGGAAAGGAAAAGAAGGAGAAGGAAAGGAAAGGAAAGGAAAGGAAAGGAAAGAGACAGGGTGGATGTTAAAAAGCGGAGGTAACTTCCTGTTGCTATTGGGGACTGTAGTAAATACAAGTCAACAGTCTGAGTCCTGATTGGTTCATGCAGCCCGTCGCTATACATTTCTCAAAGTTGGGAACACATGTTCACATATTTGAGGAGGTCATGTGACACAGATATCAGATTTAAAAAAAATCTCTGGAATAAAGTTACATTCAGCATTAAAGGATTTGAACTGATCTACTAAAAAGTATTGTGTGTGTATCAAAGCCTGATATATCTTATCCCTCCGTTGTTGTCCAAAAACTATTAAAAACACGTCAGTGAGCCACACTGCTGCACTGGGTGACATGTTCCTTCATCATGAAGAGTTTGGTTGTGTTAGTTTGTTTAGAAACGGCTCCAAAGACTAATAACAGTGATGACCATCTCCTACATCGCCAAGCTCAACTATAAGTTAGCAGTTAGCTGCCATCTGGTCCGACCCAGAGGAGCATGGAGGTCTGGCTGATGGTCCACGTCCTTCCTGCAGCTGGTAAAGGTCGCCCTGTTTGATCCAGACTTTTACCTCCCCTGGGAAAGCTCATTCTCCCCAATGACAGCACTTGCTGACAACAGATCCCAGCCTGTTACCCCAGTGGCTGATGTCACTTCATCGACTAGAAAACGTCCTGCATCATCCAGCTCGGCGTGCTCTCCACTTAACACCCCCAAGACCGAGCGTCCATGAGTTGAGCAGGTTTGGCTGCCAATACAGACGACCTTCGGCATCCAAAGCTGACGATCTACGATGGAGGATGCCTCAATGGTCAACCCAAAATCCTTGTGATTGGTGATTCCATCTGCAGGTTCGTCAAGCTCCCTTGTGACATAACTTACTGTTCTCTGGATGTAAAGTCTCCAATGTCTCTATACACATTCCAGCCATACTTGACTGCCTGGCTGCTATTAACTGTCCACATTATTATCATGCACATTGGAACTAATGACATAGGTAAGGGCTCTGAGCGCTTTAGCTGCCTCTACAGTCTACACTGCTGGTTAATGAATTTGTGTACTGCTACAGGCCATGACTTCATCAACAACTCTGACTCTTTCTGGCATGGGTTGGATCTTTACAAAAAAGACAGTATTCACGCAAATGGTGAGGAAGTTAATAAACTGACATCTAATCTCATCCATTGTGTAGCTTTTTCAGTCTGACGTTTAGCTGCATGTAGAGACCAATGCCTCAACGGTCAACACAAAATCTTCAGGTTCGTCAAGCTCCCGTGTGACCTAACTTACTGTTTCTCTGGATTTAAAGTCTCTGATGTCTCTATACACATTCCAGCCATACAGACTGCATTTCTACTGTCTACACTGTTATCATGCACATTGGAACTAATGACATCATGTCAAGACAATCAATAAAACTACAGTCTAGCTTTGAGTCCCTCAGCCTAACTCCAGAGAACCCGGGCAAAAACTGTACCCTGTCTGGCCTTATGCCATCTCTAGGTAAGGGCTCTGAGCTCTTTAGCTGCCTCCACAGTCTGTACTGCTGGTTAATGAATATCTGTACCACTACAGGCCATGACTTCATAAGAGGGATCTTTACAAAAAAGACGGTATTCACGCAAATGGCTTCTTCAGTCTGACATTTAGCTGCATGTAGAGACCATGCGTTAAACTGTGTCCAGGCTCTCTGTCTCCCAGGACACAGACCTCTATTTCTCTGGCTGAGCCTGGTCCTCCTCCAGACCATCCTATCTCTGTTATAATTAACAACAGACCACTAAAACGTGTCAAACACTGTCAGACTGCTCTTAATAGAAACAGTGTGACTCAGATCTCCATCAAGAGTTCACTCTCAGTCAAGCCTTTCACTCCAGCAGTGTTTTTATGTTACGTAACGTAAGATCTCTGTTAAACAAGACTTTTATTCTTAACAATCTCATTTTATCTCACAATCTGGATTTCTTACTTTTAAATGAGACCTGGTTTAAGGATATTTAGAAGAGTGGAACGTAATTGGAAGAAATCTAAACTAAAGGTCCTTCTCCTTGAGCATCGCTGTTCATACTCAACCAAAACATCAAAGAGGCGAGAGCTGCCTCCTTTGCAGGCCTAATTAGTGACAACAAACACAATCATAGGTTCCTGTTTAAAACCACTGACCAGCTTGTAAACCCTGCCCATCCTACTGTATCTACATCCTCCCCGGTAGACTGTGAAACTTTTTTGTCTTCTTTTATTGACAAAATCAATAACATCCAGTCTAATTTAATAATGCTACTGTGTTCTCTGATCCATCAGTCTACTGTCCTGCTCTCTTGTCTGATTCCTCCCTTATCTCGTTGCACAATCTCATTGACACTGTATCCCATATGCGCCTGCCCTCTTGCCCCTTAGATGTAATCCCTCCCAAATTCCTTAAAGAGGTCCTGCCTACTCTGGGTCCTTGCCTACTCTCCATTATTAATCTCTCTCTCACCTCTGGCTGTGTTCCTGATGGTTTTAAGATGGCGAGCGCCCAACCTATTTTAAAAAAAAAAACCTGTGCTTGATCCAACCCAACCAAATAACTACAGACTTATTTTGAAACTACCATTCATCTCCAAAATTCTCAAAAAAAAAAAATCATTGCACAGCAGCTCCTTGAGTTTATTGAAGGACACAATATCTTCAATAAATTCCAATCCGGCTTTCACCACCAACATTGTACAGAAACTGCACTACTAAGAGTGACAAATGACATCCTCAAGCAGGCTGACAATGATAAATATTCTATCCTGGTCCTGCTTGACTTAACAGCTGCTTTTGATATTATTGATCACTCCATCTTGGTCGAATGTCTAAATAAATGGGTGGGTCTCTCGGGCTCTGCTCTCAATTGGCTCTCGACTTATCTGTCAAACAGGAAGTTTCAGGTTGTCATAGACAACTTTGTGTGTTTTCAACTACCCCTCTACTCTGTGGAGTCCCGCAGGGTTCAATCCTTGGTCCCATCCCGTTCTCACTTTACATGTTACCTCTAGGCAACCTGGTTAGCCAGTTCAATTGCATCTCTCACCACTGCTACGCTGATGACACGCAGCCGTATTTTTCAGTTTAACCAAACCATATGGGTAATATTGATACCCTCCATGACTGCCTGGCTGCTATTAAAGGATGGATGTCACTCAGTTTCCTTCAGCTTAATTCAAAAACCTGTATTGGCCCTCTAGCCTCTGATGTTAAACCCTAAACCTGGATGTAATCTTTGACCAAAATCTGAACTTGCTGCAACCAGACTTCCAGAGTCCCCCTGCCTCCTTTTTCTGTACATAAAATGTATGTTTTTTATTTTTGTTTCTGTATCCACTACAGCACTTTGTAACATTGTTTTAAAAAGGTGCTATATAAATAAAATCTTAAAGATGGTTTCATTAATTTATTGGTCTGTTTTCTGATTCATACATAAATTAAAACATCCGTTTACACAACTGTGTAATATAACATAATTAATTGAGTGCATTTACATGCACACTAGTATCCATACTCCAGAAGAAACCAGGATACTAGTGCACATGTAAACGCACTCATTGATTATATAAGTCTAAATAATCAGCTTGTTCCACAATAATAAGACCACATCATGTGAAACTGACTGTGTGTAATAGTAACTAACTTACTGAGTCTCCACTGTGCTCTCTGTGTTTTGGTTGAACGGCCACTCAGACAGCTTCTGCTCTGATGTCATATTGTTATTAACACATAATAAAACACAAACACATTCTGGCGGTCACATGACTGTTACAACAGTAACATGAGCAGCTGATCTCTGTGCTGTGTGGGGCAAATTATCTTATTATTGCTCAATGTTGCTGCAGAATAAAATCAGACTGCTGTAGGAGGAAGTCTCCGTCAGGCTGTGCATTATTTTATAAAACTGGATAAATATTTGATCAAATGTAAGCAGATGCACAGCAGCAGATGTACACAACACCACATGACCACACTTCCTGTGCAGACAGGAAGTTAAAAGACAAACATACAGAGTCAGAGCACTTCCTTGTGTGTGAAACACAACACAAGGTAACATGATGCAGACAATAGAGGAAAGTAAGAAAATGAGGATGAGAGGAAGATAGAAGGAGGTGGAGCAGAATCAGAAAAAAAGGAGTATGAGCAAAAAAAGACAAAGAGAAGGATAAAAAAGAGGGAAAGATAACTGTAGAATGAGATATAGAAAAAGACACAAGGAGGAGGAAAGAAATAGAATATGAGGAGGTGAAAGAGATAAGGAAGAAGGGAGGAGGAGGAGAAAGAGAAGGATGAAGGAGGGATGGAAAGCATAGGACTAAAAGAAAATGTACAGGAAGAAAAGAGATGATGAGATAAGATGATAAAAGGAGGTAAAGAAAGAAAGAAAAATAGGAGAAAGTTGTTTAGAGGAGAAGAGAATATAAAAGCTCAGAGGTGAGAGGAGTCAGTTTCCTTCTTGACTTTGTGGTGAAAATGAACATTGAGACTCATCAGAGCAGCAGATTAAACTGTAACACACCAACCTGAGTGTGTGTGTGTGTGTGTGTGTGTGTGTGTGTGTGTGTGTGTGTGTGTGTGTGTGTGTGTGTGTGTGTGTTGAAATATTCATTCACATGATAATAAAGCAGAAATCCTCTCTGAAGGTCGATGTTTCATCATCAGACTCTTAAAGCTTCAATTTACTTTCAAGTATCGGTAAAGTCCTTCAGATGGAAACGTTCTGCTCGTCTGTGACTTCAGGTAACAGCAGAGGTGTCTGATCACATGTTGTGTGTTTCTACCGTCGGTTCACTAACGTTACAATCAGCTGGTTTAGTTCAGAGTTTCATTCAATCCTTTATGTAAACAGAGCGTCTCATTGAGATCTGCATACAAGAATAAATGTAGAGTTAAAGCATAGACAGATAATTCATAGACACACGTTAGACATTATTATCACATTAAGATAAGTGAACATAAGTACAACCGTTTAAAATCTACAAGTTAAATTAGAGAGGAGCTTCACATTTGTACGCAGCAGAGTATTTGAACCCACTTTTGTCAAAGTCAGTGTGAAGAAGAGTTACAGCTGGTGTTAAAATATCCTGTGACCTGATATTATAAGTATTGTACTTGATGATATATTACATATATCTATGTGTGTATTTAAAGCACAGTGCAAAGGTTTTAGGCAGTAAAAGTAAAGTGAATATTCTTCAAAAAATAACACCATGAATAGTTTTTTTCTGTGAGCAGCTTCGCCTTTAAACCAGCAGCAGTTCTCCTCAGTGTTTCAGGTACTCGGCAGGTCGGTTTGTTCCTGCGTCTTGGAGAAGTTGCTGCAGTTCTTCTTCAGCTGCTTCTGTCTCTTCATATTAATCCCAGACTGACTCCATGATGTTGAGATCAGAGACCATCTGTCGCAGGACTCCTTGTTCTTCTCATAGCTGAAGATAGTTCTTTATGACTCCAGCTGGATGTTTGGGCTCGTTGTCCTGCTGCAGATGATGCTGCTGCATTATGGAGAAGAATCTAAACATCTAAAGTGCCTAAAACATTTGTAGTACACAGCAGTATATATGTATATATGTCATTATATTGGCATATATATATATATTCTCTTGAATGAGAAAATGTGTGCAGACTTTGCACTGGTATTACTGCTATTATATGTATTTGTGTGTTATTTTTTATGATTTATGATGTTTGTTGAGGATGATATTGTGTTAAAGCATGCAGTCATCAGGTTTGTAACCAAAATATCAGGATTAGATCTCTTTATGACCTCGTGATGATGAGAAAACAGAATAATAATTTCACAAATCAGAGAAAATTATATATTTGAGCCTGTTTTTATTGTCTCTGTAGGTAATAAATTACTCCAAATCTTTATTTCGTTCTGTTTTCACCATTATAGTTTTTTTTTCTTCTGTTTTTTAATCTGTCCATAATAATCAAACATGTAGTCAGATTTTTATTCTCTGCGCCTTTAACTGGCTTCCAGCTGCCCTCCCCTTTAACTCGCGGAGCTTTTTTTTTTTTCAGTTTAATCCCCAACTGGGAGAAAGAGAGAGAGAGAGATGGACAGATAGATGGAGAGAGAGTCAGATTAGTGAACCGAAGCTGAAAAAGAAGCTGAATTTGTCTCCTCTCTGGATTTATTCTCTTTCTTCCCACTTTTTTTTTTGTTGTTGTTGTTGATGTAAACGATTATATTGATGAATCGATAATCGATCGGCAGCTGCAGCAGAAGAAGAAAAAAAAAGTGGATTAATTTGAATTTATCGCACAGTGATCGCGGGTTAAAATGCGGAGAAGTTGTTTGCGTGCGTGAAGCAGAAGAAGAAGGATGAGGATCAAATCCAGCGGAAACTGATCAAACTGCGGATCGATCGATGAAACATGATTATCGGTGTTTGCAGCTGAGAGAGAAAAAGCAGCGGAGATGTACGAGGAGAGCCGCAAAAGTAAGAAGACACTGAGTAAAGATGAATATCGTGATTTTTACAGTAAAAGTTTAGATTTGATTAGATTATTGATCATCTGAAATATATTTACAGTCATTTATTGAAAATGAAGAATGTCGCTGCTGAAATCTGTTTTTTTTATTTATTTATGAAGCAAAAACTGTGTCTGATTCGCAGCTTCACATGTTCTAAAACTGAAGAAATGAGTCCATTATTTAATTAATCGATTGACGGAATATTATCTGACACCTATTTTGATGATCGATCAACGAAAAACTTCTCAAGTGCAAAAGATTTCCTGTTTTATATCATCTTAAACTGAATATTTATTTGGGAGGGGGTGGGGGTGGGGGGGCCCTTTCGACTCTGAAACTGACATTTTTCTGTTATTATATGGCCTAAATGATTAATTAGTTAATTGATTAAATAATTCTAAGATTAATAAATAATAAGAATAATTGTTAGTAGCTAAACATACAGTTTAGTCACAGTAACAATCGGCTGTTAAATGCTGAAACTCCTCATACACACACAGCTAGATTAGATTATTGATCGAGTAGTTGCCAACTATTAAATTAATCACCAATTTTGAGAATTGATGAATGATTTTGAGTCATTTTTTAAGAAGAAAATGTCCAAATTTTCTTTTTCAAAGATTCCAGCTTCTCAAATGTGAATATTTTCTGGTTTGTTTGCTTCTTTATGTCAGTAAACTGAATATTTTTTGGTTGTGGGATGTTGGTTTGGATAAAAGAAGACGTCACTGTGGGTTTTGGGAAACACTCATCTACATTTTTCACCATTTTCTGAAAATAATTATTAGTTGTGGCTGCAAACACAGTTATATATTATACTTAGAACAACATACAAACACACACAGCACTGTCAGGAGGTGCAAATAAATATAAATCATATCAGCTACATGAATTATTATTTACACTGTAAATAAATAAAATATAAGGTAAATATGGAGACAGATATAAACCTCTGAACAGGAGCTGAAGTTGTTGACATGATGTTGAAGGTTTTGGGTGTTGATGTTCAGTTTAGGCCTTGATGCAACTGATCGACACACCTGGTGTTTGTTAGTTGTTGTTTCCACCTCTGTCTGCTCCTGATGACGGTTTTAAAATAAACTGAAAGAGACTGTTGCAAAGTTGAGCTGCAACAATTGGCTGATTGACAGAAAATTAATCAATAATCGATTTTTTTTAAAACAAAAATGACAAAAATGATCTGTTTTCAACTCTTCAAATGACATTATTTGATGCTTCTCTTCATCATACATGATATTAAACTGAGTTTTCGACTGTTGATCAGACAAAAACAAACATCTGTAGACGGTATTAAAGACCACACGATTAATCGATTAATTGACAAAATAATCGTCAGACTAATTGATCATGAAAGAATCATTAGTTGTAACCCTGTTGTCTATCTCTGCAGTATCTATAACATGTCATGTTGTCCTTTTTATTTAAAAAAACGTATTTCTAGTCTTAATGTTGAACACGGATTAATGTGCTGATGATTTTCTTGATTCATTGATTGATCGACAACAACGATGCTATTAAGGTGATGTTTAGCAGGTATAATGTTTACCATGTTTACCATGTTAGTTTAGCATGTTAGTATGCTAACGTTCAGTTCCAGGGCGCTTCATGGTGCGTCTTGAGTAGCCTTCCTGTCCTGTTTAATTGTTTTAATTGTCTTTAAAGTCCATCCTACTTGCGAAAATCTTGTGTGTGTGAAGTTATACGTCAGAGATATACGGACTACGTGGAAGTTTGCGGAGTTATTCGCACTTGTTTTTACACCTGCCAGGAGATCAGACATGACGTTATCCACAGGAGAATCACCCTCAGTCGTGACCTTCTCCTATCCCTACAGTCTTCAACGAATAGCGTTGTGCTAGACTTGAGACTTAGGAGTATGGGTCTCAGAGACCACCACAAGCTTCCTGCATGACCAACAGTCCTTCTCTCTAACATGAAGTCGATCTGCAACAAGTTAGATGAGCTGGAAGTGTGGGCCATGATTCAAACGTGAAGTGAAGGAAACCTGTCGTCTTGCTTTTACCGAAAGATGGTTCAGCTAATCAGACCGGATGAAGACCTGTCAATAAGCAGATTTGGTAGCCCATTTGGACCAGACCGGTCACCAACGATTACCAACAAGTGACGTGGAGGGGCCATGTGCTTCCTCCAGGAGAGGATATGTATCCCAGACGTCAGATTGTTGACAGTCTCACTCCGCTCGTACTATTAGCCTCGCGAATTCCAACAGCTGTTTTTCACGATTGTTTACATCCATGAGCTAATGCATCTGCAGCTGCACAGCTTATTGCTAACGTAAAGCGTAGGCTAGACTCAATCTGTCCGGATGCCCCTAAATTTACCCTTTTAATCACTGTCAGTTAAACAAGACTTTGAGGATGTATGAACAGTATGTTACTTCTGCCACAACACAGAAGAACTCTACGATCGACCTTTGTTATGGTTCAGTGGGAGGTGCTTACAAATCTTCGCCCATGCCCTCCTTTGGTGCGTCCTATCACAGTAGTGTGTATCTTATGCCTACATACGAACCTTAAAGCGCCTCGAATGTGTGGAGAGAACAGTGAAGAGTTTGTCGGAGGACAGTGTTTCCTCTCTTCAAGCGTGCTTTGACTGCACAGATTGGCAATGTTTTTATGATGCTTGTGATGACATTAATGAACTATCTGACACTGTCTCAACATACATTCTGTGTCGACTCAGTCATCCCAACTAAAAAGGTTGCTACTTATCCAAGTAACAAGCCTTGGGTAACAAAAGAGTTTAAATCAACAGACCTATTATACTGGTGATCCTCTGGAGAAAAAGGTCTCCAGAGAAGTGCGTAATGAAATAAGGAAGGCTGACATGAAGTATAGGGAAAAGATAGAAATGCAATTTAGCAGTGGTGATCTTAGAGGAGCCTGGCAAGGGATTAAAACAATGGCCTTCATTAATCAATGTGCAAATGAGACTAAACAATCCATCAGTGTAAATTGGGTGGATGATTCCCATCGAAAGGTCTGAGTTCTCTGAAAATGTTTCCATGCTTAGAGGGTCTCTTGTACCTCAGAATGATATTGCAATACCTCAGGAATGTGTCACAGCCCTGTTTCAAAGGGTAAACATAAGGAAGGCTGATAGTCCTGATGACATCTATGAGCAGACTTTACGCTATCGTGCTGACCAGCTTAGTTGGGTCTTCACTTAACTCTTCCAGATGTGTGCCGAACTTGGCCAGATACCTACAATCTGGAAAACATCCACTATAATATCATCCCAAAATAAAAAAAATCTCAAGGAACTCAATGAGGTTAGACCTGTTGCACTTACATCCCTTGTCAAGAAAAATCTTGAGAAGATTTTGAAAGATATGGTTGTCTCCCTCGTTGATGGCAAATTAGACCCCTTGCAGTTTGCTTAGCAAGCTGGTAAAGGTGTGGAGCAAAACTCTTCATTCTCGATAGTGAAAATAATCTCATGTGAGACTTTTATTCGCTGATTTCTTTCCACTTTTAATAAAATGCAGCATCGTGTTTTGATTGAGCGACTTGCTCCTTTTTTTCAATTACCTGATAAGCTTTTGATAGAATTGACAGAATCCAGCAGGTTTTAGTGAATAGATGTATGTCCAACACCAAGGTCTCAAAGCAAGGGCTCACCCCAACATTGTGCTCTGTCCCCCCTGGTTTTTATTACATATACAGACAGCTGCAGGAATTCTCAAGAGGCCAGCTATCTAGTGAAATTCTCTGATGACACCGCCCTATTGTCTGCTCAGAGTCAGATCATGGTTGTGCCCTTTCTACCTTTGTTAAACGGTGTGATGATAACTTCCTTGACCGTAACGTATCAAAAACTAAGTAACTTACTAATTCATTGATTTCAGGCAGAATAGTGACAAACCTAAAGCTAGCATTATACATGACGAGGATATTCAAATTGTCAAAACATAAGTATCTAGGAACAGTGTTCAACTCTCAACTCAAGTTCAATGTAAACACATTGAAAGTCTTCTAACTTTCTCCTTTATTTGCTGGTTTAATGGGTTGTCTGTGAAGGATAAGAATAGCCTACATTGTATTGTGAAAGTCTGCTCCAAGATAATTGGAGCCCAGCAAAGAGACTTGTGCTCCCTCTGGGAGACACAGGTGGCCCAGAAAGCACAAAGAATTATCAGCCAATCTGACCATGTTCTGTCCAGTGAATTCATTGTAATGCCCTCAGGCCCCTGTTATAATGTGCTCTTTAGGAGAACAAACTGCTACTTTAAGTCCTTCATTCCCTCTGTTATCAGGCTACTAAACACCAACAGTAGTCATTTTAAATGGCTGTTACATTCTTTTAAACTCAGTAATTTATATGAACTATATGTTGATCTGAAATGAATTGCCCATATGCGTGATAGTGTTTAAATCAGTCAGTGTTTGTGGTCGTCATCTCCTTGCTCTCTCCTCACATCTTCATATCTTCTGGCTGAAACTTCCCTGATGGGATATTATTAGCTTTCTTTTTATTTATGGTACATGTGTGTGTTGTTTTCAACACACTTACATACAGCAGGCCTGTTGACAGAATGACTTTCGCAATAGATGACGTTCAAATTCATGAATTTATTTTCAGTTGAACATGATCTTCAGAATAACATCTAAATTTCAAAATGAAATTAAATGTCATGTTTCTGTCTACAGTATTATATCTGCTCTCTAAATCACCTGCTGTCTTCTCCTTTGAGAGAAAATCAGAAACCAGAAGTTTCCAGGCCTTATCTCCATACAGCAAATCAAATATTGCATAAAGTGATGACGTGTCATTCTATCACAGGCAGAGCAGACGGTCACACTGAGCCTGATAGCATCCTGCTACACAACACAAGAGTCACAGACTCTGAACAACAACCCACTTTAGCTTTCCTGCTAAAGTCTCCTTCTTATCTAACTTACAAACATGAACACACGTCGTCCTGCAGCTTAGTTTGTTGAACGAGCCACCAAACAAACATTCACCAGGAAAAAATGTACTGTTAATGTCAGTTAGCAGGCTAGATAGCCAAATAGCTGCTCAGCTGCGGCACATTAAACAGCATGTAAACATACTTGTAAATGTCACTTTAGATGCTGGTTTGTTCGTTGCTCTTCAAAATCCCTGTTAGCGACACACTGTCTGTCCATGACTTGTAGCTACAGCAGTTTGTTCACTTTGTCTCCGTTAATACGGTGTAACACTGGTAGCCTACCAGCTGTCAATCAAACACAGACACCGACACGCCTTCCCAGCCACTGTCAATCAACCTCAGACACCGACACGCCTCCCCAGCCGCTGTCAATCAAACACAGACACCGACACGCCTCCCCAGCCGCTGTCAATCAACCCCAGACACCGACACGCCTCCCCAGCCGCTGTCAATCAACCTCAGACACCGACACGCCTTCCCAGCCGCTGTCAATCAACCTCAGACACTGACACGCCTCCCCAGCCGCTGTCAATCAAACACAGACACCGACACGCCTCCCCAGCCGCTGTCAATCAACCCCAGACACCGACACGCCTCCCCAGCCGCTGTCAATCAACCTCAGACACCGACACGCCTTCCCAGCCGCTGTCAATCAACCTCAGACACTGACACGCCTCCCCAGCCGCTGTCAATCAACCCCAGACACCGACACGCCTCCCCAGCCGCTGTCAATCAACCCCAGACACAGACACACCTCCCCAGCCGCTGTCAATCAACCCCAGACACAGACACGCCTCCCCAGCCGCTGTCAATCTACCTCGGACACCAACACGCAAAAAAGGAGCATTTCTCATATTTTTCCAAAGATCTTTTTTCTTCATTCTAATAATATAAAACCATTAACAATACATTTAAAAACATGTTGACATTTTGTAATGTATTTTTAATATGCAGCATGGCTTACGGACAGTTGAATAGGCAGAGTTACTTGTGTATTCATCATCGTCTTCTTCACCTCAGACAGCAGCTGATGTTAAGCTCTTAATGTGAACCCACTCTATTGTTCTGATTTTGGGAAACATGTAGAAACTTCTCAGATGGATCTTTTATCAGGAAATGAGTGTCCTGAATGTTCAAAGACTCTCTAATGTTTTGGGTCTCAGTTCGACCTCAGCTGAACAGGAAACAGGTAACAGTGATGTTTGACCTTTAATGGGCCATCTGAGGTCACAACCTCCATCATATAAAGTGTGACTCAATTAATCCTCCTGATCCTGACAAGAGGATCAGACTTCCTGCTCTCAGAATTAAGATGGCCCCCGCGGACCCTCTGATAGCGTTGTCATGGAAATGAGCATTAAAGCACGAGACCTGACATCATTGGTTACCGTGGCAGCAGAGTTAATCCCTCCTTTTGTTCCAGCCATTAAATGAGGCTTATTCCAACTCTGTTAAAACCCCAAAGTGACCTTAAACTGAGACACTGACAATATTCTGTTCAGATCGATCAGATTCATTTATTGATCCTTTCTAACAAACTATCATCAAACAGTGAAAAGAATAATGTTTTGGTGTTTTTTTGCCTTTAAAAGGTTCAGCTGCTTACTCTCAAATCTCAGATGTTGGAGTGTCAGTGAACGCATCACCAGGTGTTTTAAACAGGTGTTCTGCATCAGGACATGATGATAACTAATCTTACTGAACACCGAGTGGGATGAATCATCTCTCTGCAGGTTGAGTTTAACAAAATAAAGCAAAAAATTATATCACAGTTGAGTGATATTCACTTAATTTGATATAAATTATTATAAAACAGTCACAATATATTTCAATAAATAAGACAATAATAAGAAATAACTCTTCAGTTGTATCATTCTGTTGGATTAATATGGATTTACATCATGTTTAAATCTTTATTAATCCAGTAGAGTTGAAGTTCATGTCTTTGGTCAGTTCTATTCATCAGTTTAAATCTCTCAGTATAAAGTAAAGAGATTTTAATCAAAGCTGGAAGAAGCAAAAAGTGCATTTATGGTTTGTTGCTGAGGCGTTTCTCTGCTCATTCCAGCGGATCGGTCTAATAACTGGTGTTCTGGTGATCTGTGGCTCCTTTTCAGGTGTAAAACAGCCAAACTGTGTTTCTCCGTATTTACTGAAGGACTACACTGAGATGTTGAGCTGGTAAAATGGAAAAGATTCGGCACTGCTCAAAATTGTGTGTTTGGTCCCGTGTAATATGTATTTTATGAGAGGAAGAAATGGAAATTCAAATATCTGCTGTGGCAGGAAAGTGAGTCTGAAATTGAATGTCTGAGAAAAGCAGGTTTAAAATGTGCAGCTGTGTTTGATCACACAGAGTGACGCAGTTTAAATGTTACAGAGTGAGTTTAGCTGAGCTTTCTGCTCAGCAACACAACACCAGACTGAAGAGCAGGAAGCAACAGTCTGTTATTTCTGTTTGTCCTTCAGGTCTCTCCTGCATTTTGTTTCTGACTTTTATGTCTCAGCAGCTCCAGTCCAGTGTTATGACTGGTGACTGAAGCAGACAGTCAGAGTTATTAACCACTATATTAAAATTATCTAATCAAAGGAGCTTCAAAGTATGATTTATCATAACTCCTTCAATCACTCCAGAATGACACATAGGAGCATTTTCTAATTTTTCACATGTAGTGTGGATTAAAGTTACTACATTAGGCCGCCTTCATCTTCATAATAACCATGGAGTTAAAGTTAGGGGACGATCGTAGTTACGGTTTTTAAAAATCTGTCTGGACTCGTCGTTGGAAACAGGAAACAAACAGACAAAGTCCACTGTCGGGTTAAAGCCTCCATCCATCCTCCTCTGAATGAGGAAATCTGTCCACATATATATACGTCATCCGAGCTGCACCACTGCTCCACCTCACACTTACTACGACCACTAGATGGCATCTGTCACTCAAACGTTACTATACGTTGTTTGTGATCGACTGACATACGACCTGTTGTGTTGTTTGTCTCATTATAGGAACTGGATATCAGACTAAAAGATGGCGTCTATTTACTTCACAGAATTGCTCGTCAGCAGCATAAGCTAAAAAAGTTCCTGAGCTTCTGCGTTGCGCGGCTGATTATGCAGAGTATTGTTTTAACTTTACATCAGAGTGATGTCACAAATTTTAATTGTGTGTAGCAGGAAGAGTTAAATACAAATAAAACCAAAAAAGAAGACACTGTTGTTTCTAAATTACATTATTATGGATAATTAAAAAGTCTTATTATGAAAATAGAATTTAACAGTTTTTAAAGCCAATCAGTCTTAAATATTTGAACAGATACGACACCTATGAGTGTGACTGTAATGCCGCGTTCATATCGGAGTTAACGTAATTACAATTCTCAGATATGAAATGAGATCAAAGACATTTTTTCTATTAATTCAAAATTACTTAAACATTGTATAATCAAAGTCAGTACTGTAACATTGTCATTATTTATTAATTTATTATTTTAATTTATTGTATAATTTATTGTATGATGTATCACTGGGTGACACACCCACACACATTATTTATGTATGTCGTTAAAAAAATGTATTGTCATCATTACATGGGCTACATAACATAAGTAAAATGTATGAAATGCCATGATGACAATAAAATAAAGTATATATATTAAAAAAAAAGAGTTAACATAATTATGAGTTTCTGACTTGTAAATAACGAAAATACATTTTACAACACAAATACAATAAAATAAGTCAATAAAATAAAGTAAATAATACAGAAGTGGCTGAAGAACAAATAAACATGGACACCTCATGTCAGCCAAAGTCAATGTAATTAAACCCAAATTTAATGGTTATAATGTAATTTTATCAATGTACAGTGTTTTAAACCCTCAAACGACCAAGTCCTTAACATGGGAATCTTTCCCGTCCTTCCCAAATGTTCCGATGCGGCGTTAACGTGGCGTAAAATCTACTATTGATCAGATTGTACTGAGAGTCCCACTGATGCTGCTGCTGCTGCTGTACTGTGAGTCTGTAAACTGAGCAGTGAAGAAGAAGAAAACTGCCCCAACATTCACTAAATGAACTGATGACCTACCCAGCTGGACCAGGCTGGAGGGCAGCATGACAGACACACACACACACACACACACACACACACACACACACACACACAGAGAAAGAGAGAGGGGGAAACACACACACACACACACACACACACACACAGAAAGAGAGAGGGGGAAACACACACACAGAAACACACATACACAGAGCGAGGAAGCAGTGAAAAGTAGAAAGTTAACAAGGCGGATGCAGGGTTGTGTGCGAGTGATGGGATGCTCTGCAACACACACACACACACACACTGTGTATGTGTGTGTGTGTGTGTGTGTGTGTGTGTGTGTGTGTGTACGCATGTGTGCTGTTGTCAGGATGATCTCAGTTGAATCGGGATAATTCGGGGATAATTAGAGGGATTCTTGTGCTCCTGCGGCTCCACCAGCTCCTCCACAGGAACCAAAACAACGTGACCTTCAGTCATGTGACCTGCTCCGTCCAAACCTCCGCTGCTCATTGGACGGATGACAAACCTGCTGGGACACTGGAAGCTCTGAGTTCAGAGGAGCAAACACTTTAAAGGACCACGCTGCTGCTTTTAAAATGTGCATATTTATTGCAGACAGACGTTTATATGTTGTATGTGTTTGTGTGTTTATATATTTAAATGTTTATAAAAAATCAACCATTTTTATTTTAATTTTTTTTTAAAGTTTTTTGAGAGATCATCCATCACAGCGCATGTTCAGGAAGCTTTAGTCTTTAGTCACGCGAACAGCACGGCTCCAGGCATGACAGCGTTGGTCTGTGGGTCCACCTCTTTGTTCCAGGCTGAAATATCTCAACAAATGTTGGATGGATCGCGGTGAAATTTGGTTTGTGCTCATTGAACAGGGACCAGATAAACAAAGCGACAGATGTCATGTATACAGGGTTATATAAATGGAGCTATTTACCATTTATTTACCATTTAGTGCCCTATTTAACCGCACAAGTACAAGTGCAAAGTGGAGGGTGTTTGGACGTCTCCATGCGCACCTGCTGTTTTTATTCTTGTGTTTTCAGCAGCACAACATGCAAAAAGGGCTGAGTGAAGGTGAGTATAGATCTGCGGGTGTGGTGATTATTAAATACTCTCTCAGCCAGTCACATCGCAGGTCTCATAGCTGTGAAACAGATGTGCCAATCACAGTTCACAGCTCAACAACCGGAAGGCTTTTCCTCAGAGCGCTACGGCATGAAAACACTTCACCACAAATCTGCAGCCAAAGGAAGATAGAGAAGGTTTTTCTCATCAGTTATAGAATTAAAAACAAAATAAAAATATATTTCATGAAGCCGTTTTCTGATTGCATTGGACCGACGCTATTTCAGCCATAATTCTAATGTATCTGACATCATAAATGGTCACATAGTTGTTAGTAATTAATATTACCCAACAGCGTTTGCACCACGATGTATTTCAAGAATAAAACATGACTTTTGCTAAAAAAATATTATCCTCTGTGATAATTTTGGTCGGATGGTGTTTAATTGATATTTATATTTCAAGCAATAATCTGTTATTGCAGCACATATACAGAAAGTATTTAGTTTACTCTACAGATGTGGTTCTGAGACGTCTATTTTTGTCTACGACCAAATTTCAACTAAAATATAACTCGCTTTGTGCTGCTTCGTTTCAATGAACCTCCCACCTTTGCACCGTCTGCTCTGCACTGGTCACTAAAATACAACAAACAGACAAAGCACGTTTCAAGGTCATGAAAACACCAAACAATCAGAATTCACTGCTTGCACTGGTCATTGCACCTCCAGGAAAAAAGGGCCCATAGACTTTTAAAACTAAGTTCAATCAATGTTCTCTATATTCACGATGTGCATTAATGTTAAGAACAGCGAAACGTTGTCAATAAAGTGAGCAAGTGATCAACAGTGTGCAGGATCTTTTGGTTCTCTCACAGTCAGAGTTTAGGATCCGACGCCCCTGCCCTTAACACTTTCAGAGTTCAAGAACTCACTAAGAAAACACTTTGTTCAAACCAAACAGCAGCTACTACATTTTGAGGCTGAAGTACCTTAAAGTGCCACCGACGGCCGCTAGCTACTCCAACTGACTCCCATTCAAAAAGCCTCAACTTCTCTCTACAAACACTGAGTCAATCATCGTTCTCAGTGAGTCATTATGGTCTCAATCTCTAAATTCAGGCCCTCTAATAAGTGTGCTGGTGGTCATTTTGGAAATTATTGCTCTGTTAATAAGATTTGAAGACTTATAGTAGCTTTGATGTCTGCTGTGTTGATGTCTGCTGTGTGATGTGCTCTGGGACTCACACTGAGTCAGACTATTGTCTCAATATTTCACTAAGTTTAATGTTACTTGATTATGATACCTGCCCTGTTGGCACAATTTAGCTAAAGTAGCTAACGTTAGCCCAAGTGCTCGGTGTTCCCAGTAAGCTAGCATTAGCCTCAGTCCGAGGTAGCGAGGCGTGTTTCCAGAGTGCAAAAGGCAACACCCTGCACTCATTATTTGGAAGGTCCTGGCGCCAAACGGAAAAGATGGCGCCGACCATAAGCTGCAACTCTGGGCTCCAATGAAACCAACAGGTGATGTCAAACCTCCAACTGAGGCTTTTCGAGTGGGAGTCAGTTGGAGCATCTCGCAGCCGTCGTTGGCACTTTTAGGTACCTCAGCCTCAAGATGTTGGGATCTGCTGTTTGAGTTTTGACTCTCCTAATCTCATCGTGTCCTCTCCTTCTGATGTGGTTTAATGTCACCGACTGGAGAATCAGCGCCACCAGGTGTTTATCGCCTGATATTCACACAACAGCAGTGAATAGAATCATGTTAAGATTGAAGCTACATTTGGATGAAACTTGGCTTCAGTCCGCCTCTGTCTCACAGCTGGACACAACAGCAAAGCATTCTGGGAAAGACAGGAAATCTAGGAAATCACTGAGGGAAGGTCGGGGAGAAGAGAGAGAGAGAGAGAGAGAGAGAGAGAGAGAGAGAGAGAGAGAGAGAGAGAGGCAGCAGATCATGTAATCTCGCTGTGCTGTCCATCACTGGGTTTATCTCTGTGTGTGTGCTCAGGGTCCTCAGGTACTAACACATGAATCACGGCCCAGATCACACACACACACACACACACACATACACACAAACACACACACACACACATGCACACACACACACACACACACACACACACACACAGATCTAGGTCACAGCTGTTCACTACAATATTTCTGTTTTCACCTCCTCTGGAACTGTCACATCTCTCGCTCTCCTCCTCTCTGTTCAGTTTTCCTCCTCTATTTTCTCCATCCTCCTCCTCTTTCTTCATCTTCCTCTTCTTTGACCTTGATGAAAACATGAGGAGGTCAAACACAGGAGTGAAGGAGGATCGTCAGGAGTCTGAAGTGACACTGAGAAACAGATAAACTCATGATAAACCCTCCCGTTGGTCTCTCCACTGCCACATGTTATCATTCGTCCCACTCAGGTTGTTCAGGGTTTTCTCAACAGCAACCTGAAACTATTTCCTTTTGGATGTCATGTATTGTTTTATGTGCTGTTTCATGCTTAAACTTAATAAAATTTACAAGCAAGTGTTTCTTGTAAGAAGTCTGGCGATTTCCTATATTTTTCTTCTTGTCAACAAATCTCATGTTTGGATCCAAACCAACAATGAACTGATCTACTAACAAGTATTGTGTGTGTATCAAAGCCTGATATGTCTTATTCCTCGGTGCCGTAGACCTCTGTTGTTGTTCCAAAAACTATTAAAAACACATCAGTGAGTCACACCGCTGCACTGGGTGACATGTTCCTGCATTATGAAGAGTTTGTTAGTTTGTTTAGAAACGGCTCCAAAGGCTAATAACAGCGATCACATTTTCAGTCTCGGGAGAGTAGTTCTGTGTAAGGTAGACGCCACTGAGCATGTGCAGGGAACACGGTTTCTTCTTTGTGCTACATTATAAATTCCTCAAAGCACTTCAGTACAAAGTTAACAGGTTGTGATATGTCGCGCAACAGAACAGAACTGCGTTTCCCGCACATGCTCAGTGTTGTCTGCCTCACACAGAACTACTCTCTGGAGACTGGAAACATGATGCTGAAAACTAGGAAACGGATTTTGATAATTTCAGTGACTGCATCTTCTCTGTCTGTGTGTCTCCAGGTACTGGTCGTAATGGCTATACCAATGCTGTGGACGGAGAGGAGGGAGGAGGGGAGGGTGAGGAAGAGGAGGAGGGAGGAGAGGGGGATGGAGGAGGAGGAGAAGAAGGAGGAGGAGAGGAGAGGGACGCAGAGTGGGATGAGGAGCTGGATGGAGAGGACAGAGGAGGAGTGAGGATGACGAGAACTGACACGCTGCACTCGACCACCAGTTCAACTGGAACACAGAGGAGGAGAGGACAACATGCTAAGAAACAGGTGAGACAGCACGCTAAGAAACAGGTGAGACAGCACGCTAAGAAACAGGTGAGACAGCACCATAAGAAACAGGTGAGACAGCACCATAAGAAACAGGTGAGACAGCACCATAAGAAACAGGTGAGACAGCACGCTAAGAAACAGGTGAGACAGCACGTTAAGAAACAGGTGAGACAGCACGCTAAGAAACAGGTGAGACAGCATGTTAAGAAACAGGTGAGACAGCACGTTAAGAAACAGGTGAGACAGCACGCTAAGAAACAGGTGAGACAGCACCATAAGAAACAGGTGAGACAGCACGTTAAGAAACAGGTGAGATAGCACGTTAAGAAACAGGTGAGACAGCACGTTAAGAAACAGGTGAGACAGCACGCTAAGAAACAGGTGAGACAGCACACTAAGAAACAGGTGAGACAGCACGTTAAGAAACAGGTGAGACAGCACACTAAGAAACAGGTGAGACAGCACGTTAAGAAACAGGTGAGACAGCACGTTAAGAAACAGGTGAGACAGCACGCTAAGAAACAGGTGAGACAGCACCATAAGAGACAGGTGAGACAGCACGTTAAGAAACAGGTGAGACAGCACGTTAAGAAACAGGTGAGACAGCACCATAAGAGACAGGTGAGACAGCACATTAAGAAACAGGTGAGACAGCACCATAAGAGACAGGTGAGACAGCACGTTAAGAAACAGGTGAGACAGCATGCTAAGAAACAGGTGAGACAGCATGCTAAGAAACAGGTGAGACAGCACCATAAGAGACAGGTGAGACAGCACGTTAAGAAACAGGTGAGACAGCACCATAAGAGACAGGTGAGACAGCACCATAAGAGACAGGTGAGACAGCATGTTAAGAAACAGGTGAGACAGCATGCTAAGAAACAGGTGAGACAGCACGTTAAGAAACAGGTGAGACAGCACGTTAAGAAACAGGTGAGACAGCATGCTAAGAAACAGGTGAGACAGCACCATAAGAGACAGGTGAGACAGCACGTTAAGAAACAGGTGAGACAGCACATTAAGAAACAGGTGAGACAGCACGCTAAGAAACAGGTGAGACAGCACGCTAAGAAACAGGTGAGACAGCACGTTAAGAAACAGGTGAGACAGCATGCTAAGAAACAGGTGAGACAGCACGTTAAGAAACAGGTGAGACAGCACGTTAAGAAACAGGTGAGACAGCACGCTAAGAAACAGGTGAGACAGCACGTTAAGAAACAGGTGAGACAGCACGTTAAGAAACAGGTGAGACAGCACGTTAAGAAACAGGTGAGACAGCATGCTAAGAAACAGGTGAGACAGCACCATAAGAGACAGGTGAGACAGCACGTTAAGAAACAGGTGAGACAGCACGTTAAGAAACAGGTGAGACAGCACGTTAAGAAACAGGTGAGACAGCACGCTAAGAAACAGGTGAGACAGCACCATAAGAAACAGGTGAGACAGCACCATAAGAAACAGGTGAGACAGCACCATAAGAAACAGGTGAGACAGCACGCTAAGAAACAGGTGAGACAGCACGTTAAGAAACAGGTGAGACAGCACGCTAAGAAACAGGTGAGACAGCATGTTAAGAAACAGGTGAGACAGCACGTTAAGAAACAGGTGAGACAGCACGCTAAGAAACAGGTGAGACAGCACCATAAGAAACAGGTGAGACAGCACGTTAAGAAACAGGTGAGATAGCACGTTAAGAAACAGGTGAGACAGCACGTTAAGAAACAGGTGAGACAGCACGCTAAGAAACAGGTGAGACAGCACGTTAAGAAACAGGTGAGACAGCACGTTAAGAAACAGGTGAGACAGCACCATAAGAAACAGGTGAGACAGCACGTTAAGAAACAGGTGAGACAGCACGTTAAGAAACAGGTGAGACAGCACGTTAAGAAACAGGTGAGACAGCACGTTAAGAAACAGGTGAGACAGCACACTAAGAAACAGGTGAGACAGCACGCTAAGAAACAGGTGAGACAGCACACTAAGAAACAGGTGAAACAGCACGTTAAGAAACAGGTGAGACAGCACCATAAGAAACAGGTGAGACAGCACGTTAAGAAACAGGTGAGACAGCACGTTAAGAAACAGGTGAGACAGCACCATAAGAAACAGGTGAGACAGCACGTTAAGAAACAGGTGAGACAGCACGTTAAGAAACAGGTGAGACAGCACGTTAAGAAACAGGTGAGACAGCATGCTAAGAAACAGGTGAGACAGCACCATAAGAGACAGGTGAGACAGCACCATAAGAGACAGGTGAGACAGCATGCTAAGAAACAGGTGAGACAGCACCATAAGAGACAGGTGAGACAGCACGTTAAGAAACAGGTGAGACAGCACGTTAAGAAACAGGTGAGACAGCATGTTAAGAAACAGGTGAGACAGCACGCTAAGAAACAGGTGAGACAGCACCATAAGAAACAGGTGAGACAGCATGTTAAGAAACAGGTGAGACAGCACGTTAAGAAACAGGTGAGACAGCACGTTAAGAAACAGGTGAGACAGCTCGTTAAGAAACAGGTGAGACAGCACGCTAAGAAACAGGTGAGACAGCACGTTAAGAAACAGGTGAGACAGCACGTTAAGAAACAGGTGAGACAGCACCATAAGAAACAGGTGAGACAGCACCATAAGAAACAGGTGAGACAGCACGTTAAGAAACAGGTGAGACAGCACGTTAAGAAACAGGTGAGACAGCACGCTAAGAAACAGGTGAGACAGCACGCTAAGAAACAGGTGAGACAGCACGTTAAGAAACAGGTGAGACAGCACGTTAAGAAACAGGTGAGACAGCACGTTAAGAAACAGGTGAGACAGCACGTTAAGAAACAGGTGAGACAGCTCGTTAAGAAACAGGTGAGACAGCACGTTAAGAAACAGGTGAGACAGCACGCTAAGAAACAGGTGAGACAGCATGTTAAGAAACAGGTGAGACAGCACGTTAAGAAACAGGTGAGACAGCACCATAAGAAACAGGTGAGACAGCACGTTAAGAAACAGGTGAGACAGCACGCTAAGAAACAGGTGAGATAGCACGTTAAGAAACAGGTGAGACAGCACGTTAAGAAACAGGTGAGACAGCACGTTAAGAAACAGGTGAGACAGCACCATAAGAGACAGGTGAGACAGCACCATAAGAGACAGGTGAGACAGCATGCTAAGAAACAGGTGAGACAGCACCATAAGAGACAGGTGAGACAGCACGTTAAGAAACAGGTGAGACAGCACGTTAAGAAACAGGTGAGACAGCATGTTAAGAAACAGGTGAGACAGCACGCTAAGAAACAGGTGAGACAGCACCATAAGAAACAGGTGAGACAGCATGTTAAGAAACAGGTGAGACAGCACGTTAAGAAACAGGTGAGACAGCACGTTAAGAAACAGGTGAGACAGCTCGTTAAGAAACAGGTGAGACAGCACGCTAAGAAACAGGTGAGACAGCACGTTAAGAAACAGGTGAGACAGCACGTTAAGAAACAGGTGAGACAGCACCATAAGAAACAGGTGAGACAGCACCATAAGAAACAGGTGAGACAGCACGTTAAGAAACAGGTGAGACAGCACGTTAAGAAACAGGTGAGACAGCACGCTAAGAAACAGGTGAGACAGCACGCTAAGAAACAGGTGAGACAGCACGTTAAGAAACAGGTGAGACAGCACGCTAAGAAACAGGTGAGACAGCACGTTAAGAAACAGGTGAGACAGCACGTTAAGAAACAGGTGAGACAGCACGCTAAGAAACAGGTGAGACAGCACGTTAAGAAACAGGTGAGACAGCACGTTAAGAAACAGGTGAGACAGCACGTTAAGAAACAGGTGAGACAGCTCGTTAAGAAACAGGTGAGACAGCACGTTAAGAAACAGGTGAGACAGCACGTTAAGAAACAGGTGAGACAGCACGCTAAGAAACAGGTGAGACAGCATGTTAAGAAACAGGTGAGACAGCACGTTAAGAAACAGGTGAGACAGCACCATAAGAAACAGGTGAGACAGCACGTTAAGAAACAGGTGAGATAGCACGCTAAGAAACAGGTGAGACAGCACGTTAAGAAACAGGTGAGACAGCACCATAAGAAACAGGTGAGACAGCACGTTAAGAAACAGGTGAGACAGCACGTTAAGAAACAGGTGAGATAGCACGTTAAGAAACAGGTGAGACAGCACGTTAAGAAACAGGTGAGACAGCACGTTAAGAAACAGGTGAGACAGCACACTAAGAAACAGGTGAGACAGCACGTTAAGAAACAGGTGAGACAGCACGCTAAGAAACAGGTGAGACAGCACCATAAGAAACAGGTGAGACAGCACGTTAAGAAACAGGTGAGACAGCACGCTAAGAGACAGGTGAGACAGCACGTTAAGAAACAGGTGAGACAGCACGTTAAGAAACAGGTGAGACAGCACCATAAGAGACAGGTGAGACAGCATGTTAAGAAACAGGTGAGACAGCACGTTAAGAAACAGGTGAGACAGCACCATAAGAGACAGGTGAGACAGCACGTTAAGAGACAGGTGAGACAGCATGTTAAGAAACAGGTGAGACAGCACGCTAAGAAACAGGTGAGACAGCACGTTAAGAAACAGGTGAGACAGCACGCTAAGAAACAGGTGAGACAGCACGTTAAGAAACAGGTGAGACAGCACGTTAAGAAACAGGTGAGACAGCACCATAAGAGACAGGTGAGACAGCACGTTAAGAAACAGGTGAGACAGCACGTTAAGAAACAGGTGAGACAGCATGCTAAGAAACAGGTGAGACAGCACGTTAAGAAACAGGTGAGACAGCATGTTAAGAAACAGGTGAGACAGCACGTTAAGAAACAGGTGAGACATTGGTTACACCTGGTCTTAGTGTCTACAGTAAAAATTCTATTATCAGCACACCTCTGATGATGATGATGATGATGATGATGATGATGTCATTTCCTCCTCAGGTCCAAGGCAGTAATCAGGTGCAGCGAGCTCCCAGAGCGTTATTCTGTCTGAAACTTAACAATCCAATCAGAAGAGCAGCGCTCTCTATCGTCGAGTGGAAGTATCCTTTAATCTGACCAATCAGCTTATTGACTAACGGTTAGCTGTTAGCCGTTAGCTCTGCTAATTTAAAATGTAATGACCATTCAGTAAAGAGATCTAATATCTTCAGGTTAGGAGGAACTCCAGAATAAAAAAAACAGCCATAATCCAGAAACATGAAGTTAAAGGTTTACATCACTTCCTGCTACTTTGTTGAAATTGTGTTGAATTTGTTCGACAGCTTTCTGAACAAACAAGGAAGCTCTGAGCTGGAGCTTTTGGCACCATTTAAGAGGACTTCTAGATGAATAAAATACTTCTTGAATGTGGCCATAAATTACAGAGATGAAGACTCAAAGAAAGTGCAGCAGACATCCATAGTTTGAGTATTTTGGTCCCTGCTGAGCTTCCTTAACGTCTCTCAGACCTTTTGATATCTTCATCCTGTTAGCCATCTTTGCTAACTGTGTCGCTCTGGGAGTTTCCAAACCGTTTCCTGAGGACGACTCCAACTCCACCAATCATGACCTGGTGAGTCCAAATCCACAACTACACTATTATACTCCTACACAAATACACAACACACAGCTCACTGTACAGGGTAGTTTATTGTGTTTGTATGGAATTTGATAAATTGCACAATTTTAAAGGAACATCAACATTAACTACTGCAGGTTTGCGTTGTGACCTCAGTCTGTATTTATCAAACTACTAAAAGTAAAACAGCTGACTTGAGTGAAAAATAAAAGTACAAATTCTTCACTTTTACTAACAAATTTGAGAATACTGTTGATAAAACTGGTTCTGATTGTTAGTTAAATGTCAGAGAGCTGCAGAGGTGTGTTCAGATGACTGAAGTGTCTGATCGGACTAAATATCATTGATCAGGATCAATAATATGTTACTGAATCATTAAGAATAAAGTCATTTTCTCTGTTATTTGCAGATATTTGGCGGGAAATAACTAAGTACTGTACTTAAGTACAATTTTGAGATACTTGTACTTTACTTAAGTACTCCACTCCACTACATTTATTTGACAGCTTTTCATGCAGGACTTTTACTTGTAATGGAGTATTTTTACGTTGCTGTATTGGTACTTTTGAGATCTGAGTACTTCTTCCACCGCTGGTTATTTGTATTTGAACATTGATCTGATTTTCCTCATTATATAATTTCTCTGACGTACCTCATCATCAGCAGAATGTCTCACAGCACAACTATTTCATCCATATTTACATATTTATACATTATAAATATATTAGATTGTTGTTCATTTCACATGTTCATTATTACTAAAGATTTAAAGATTTCACACAAGTACCATTACCTTTATTTACTTGAATGAAATTATAATTATTTAAGTTTTTGCAGAATAAAATACAACTGAATAAATGGATTCTGTACAATATTGCAGATGTATTACCATGCTTTGTGGGTCAAAATTCAGTTTTAAGAGCTTTATTATATTATTTTTAATATTATTTTGCTCTCACATGGTGCATGCTCCTAAATAAGAACTATACTAAATACTAAATAATAGTATTTAATCAAATTGTCTCTAAATAAATGACACAGAGAAACCAGAGGACAAGTAGATTTACTCCAGCACAGAATTACTGGTTGTTTTCTTGTCTGTGAGCTCTGTACTGGAGCGAACTGTACATATGTGTTACATGTTACTGTATTGTAACATTGACATGTGATGACTGGATGAAAGGATGAATACATTAAATGTTTAAATATCAGGAGAGGAGTTAAATGAGAAGAGGAGTTAGGATAATAAAGATTGTGTGTTGGAGGTTGATGGACTCAGCTGGCATTAACGTCTCAGCCTCAGGTTAGCCTATTTTCATTGGTGTAAACCAACAAAACACTTTTAAGGTATAAAAAGACAGAGAATAAATACACTACATAATTCTTCCATAACAAACATAACAAAAAGCATAATTATAATGTATGTATGAAGAAGTGGTCTGTCTTTGTGCTAAGCTAGGCTAGCAGTTTCCCCCTGCTTCCAGTCTTTGTTCTAAGCTAGGCTAGCAGTTTCCCCCTGCTTCCAGTCTTTGTGCTAAGCTAGGCTAGCAGTTTCCCACTGCTTCCAGTCTTTGTGCTAAGCTAGGCTAGATGTTTCCCCCTGCCTCTTTGTGCTAAGCTAGGCTAGATGTTTCCCCCTGCTTCGTTGTGCTAAGCTAGGCTAACCCTGTCCTGGACCTCTCACAGAACACACAGAGATGAAACTGATCTCTGTTGTCTTGTTGTTTTCTGTCAGTTGTGTCTCCTGTCTGTCATCATGTCTGTCTCTCTGAACATTCAGTAACTTTATTGGATTGTTTTCCTCGAGGATCTAATGAGACTCTCACCTCCTCCTCTGCTGCTGTAAAGGTCAGAGGTCATTGATATGTAGTGATGCAGTAAATGATTGACAGCTCTTTGATCAGATGTGATCAGCTGAGAGTTTCTGCTCTGATGCTTCAGCTCTCTCTCTACTCTGTACGTCGGTGTCTCTCTACCGTCAGTTACAGTTGAACTGTACACACTGTCCATGAAGTCACTTTATATTCAAGTGACGGCTATGTGTGTGTGTGTGTGTGTGTGTGTGTGTTGCTCTTGTTGTCATGTGATGGGATACAAAACTACTGCAGATGAATACAATAAAATACTGTATACAATAACAGCAGTTTTACTTTTTGTACTTAAAGTACATATTCTTGATAATTCTTCAGTGTTTTTACTTCAGTTACATATTTAATACAGAACTTTTACTAATGTAAAATGAGACTTTGGCACTAAAAAGACTGTAACATTGAAAGGTATCTACTTGATTTGACTCATTTGGACGCTAAGGTTTAGTACACAAAACTCCTTCCACCTCAAGAAAAGTAAAAAATCATTTGTCTGTTTTTATTTGCAGATAATTCTCCTGAAAAAAGGATCAAACTGATCATCAGTCAAAGATAATGCAGTAACAGACATTTGTAGTAAAGATGGAAATAAAACTTCATTTATCGAGATTAAAGGTTCATTGTTGACATTTGAAATTGTAGGTTGATTTTTTTTTGTCAAACATTTTGTTATAACATCATGACATAATCATAAAGTATCAGGTCTTTATTAAAGTATAGATGGTTTTAGGTTTAGTGCTTCATAATCTCTGACTTCATTCCTCCCACTCCTTAAACCAAATCTACATCTTTGTGTATGAATAATTTGTATGTCAGTCTACTGATGGAAATAAACAAAGATATAACAGTAAAAGAATGTTATAAATACATTATGTACATGCTGTTGTACAAATACAGTATATTTAATATGTAAAACACAAAACTCAGTGCAGGATGCTGAGACTGAAGAGAGATGCTAAGCTAGTGTGTGTGTGTGTGTGTGTGTGTGTGTGTGTGTGTCTGTGTGTGTGTGTGTGTGAGACCTGGTAAACGTGGTTGTGGAGAATTTGTGAGCATTTGAGGGGATTATCAATCTGTCATCATCTCTGCCACACACACGCACACACACACACACACACACACACACACACACACACACACACTGTTTTGTTGTGTAAAATCTGTCCACCAGCATCCAAAGCTTCATTCATTCAGAGAGCATTAAAGTAAAGTAATGTGATGGTTATCACCGGCTGAGTTTTACAGGATGACTAGTTAGTTAGTTTGTTTGTTTGTTTGTTTGCACAATATCAAAATAAGATAAAATATAAAAAGTCATTTATAACAGGTCAGAAGAGATGTGCAGGCAGAGCCAAAAAGCTAAAAGGCTTATTGTGTGACTGGTGATTTTTCTTAAATTAATTATTCCATAATACCGGATATATAGTGCTCTACTGTAAATAGCACACAGCTTTGTACAGCTAACCTTGACAACCCAGCTGTACAGTGTTGTGTTAATAACATAGACGAACTCTTGCAGGGTTTCCACCAGTGTGTTGCAAGTTGGGCCCGCTGGGCCTACGCTTCCGGGAATTAAAAAAAAAAAAATGTGAATATGTTTTCTAAACTAAAATATGTTATACAAGTAGCGTTGCTACTTTAAGGAATAGAAAGATGAGAACTCCAGCAACACTTGTAGTATGAGGAGCAACTTTATGAGTTGACCGACATGTTTCGGCTTGTGGCCTTCATCAGGGTTTTAAGGAATAGCTCAGAGTGTGTGTGTGGATGTGCCGACACCAGTCTGCAGCGCACACAGACGCAGGGACGAGCCAGAGGACGACCAGTCGCTTAGAACCAGAACCAGAGCAACCTGTCTGCCATCTGGACGGAAGTCTATGACACAGAGAAATAAGATATATCAGGCTTTGATAAACACACAATACTTGTTAGTAGATCAGTTCATTGCAAACATGAGATTTGTTGACAGGAAGAAAAATATAGAAAATCACCAGAATGATCCTTTAACCAGCTTAACAGACCTCTGCAGCTCTTTCAAGTCAAAACAAGTTTGATAAAAAAAGTTTTCATTCTGAAATTTGTGAGTAAAAGTGAAGGATTTTCACTTTTATCTTTCTTTTATCTTTATCACTGACAGGTCGTTGACATCTACACATTCAGTGTGTGATGCTGTTCTGTGTTCTGTCTGTTCCAGGAACAAGTGGAGTACGTGTTCCTCATCATCTTCACCGTGGAAACCTTCCTGAAGATCCTGGCTTACGGCCTGGTGATGCACCCCAGCTCCTACATCCGCAACGGCTGGAACTTGCTTGACTTCGTCATTGTCATCGTCGGGTAAGAAAGCACAAGAACCCACGAACGTGTCGGTTCTCTATTTAGGTGGTGATTCTGACTTTCTTTGGATGCTGGTTCTCTCTTCATATGTCAGTGTTCTGCATGATTGTTCACTTTGTAAATGTCGGTTCTCTAGATGCTGATTGTCTCTACATATATGTTCTCTTTTTAGATGTTGGTTCTCTTTAGATATACAGTAAGTTCTATCAGAGGATGTGGGTTCTGTCTGTAGACATTGGTTCTTTCAATATTTGTAAATGTTCTCTACCAAGATGTCAGTTCTGTCTTCAGATGGATGCTGGTTCTCTTGTAAATGTCGGTTCTCTAGATGCTGAGTCTCTCTGTACATGTAGGTTCTCCGTTAGATGTTGGTTCTCTTGATATTAGTTCAATCAGGAGATGTTGGTTCCCTGTTAAGACATTGGTTCTGGTTGTAGATCTTTATGATATTGGTTGTTCTCTTCTTTGGGCAGTGGCTCTCTCTTCAATGTTGTTCTTTCTTTAAACATTGGTTCTCTTGACATTAGTTCTATAAGTCTTCTGGTTCTCTGGTTCTCTGTTCTTGTCCTCTCTTTAGATCCTGGTTCTCTCTCTATACATCCTGGTTCTCTCTTTAGATCTTGGTTCTCTGGTTCTTTGTTCTTGTCCTCTGCTGCTCTCTGAGAGTGTGTGTGTGTGTGTGTGTGTTGAATGTGTGTTTACAGACGTGTTGCAGTAAATGCGAGCTGACTGCAGAAAGCGCAGCAGCCTCCTGTATGTGGCCGGTGGAGCGAAGCCTGCAGCGATGCCACAATTTCTCTGATTTTTGTGTTTTCTCGTTAAGTGTTTGTGACAGCCCAGTTTGATCTCTGTAACTAAACTCTAAATACACAAATACACATCCACCACTTCAGAACTTCAGCAGTCACGACAGAAAATGCGTCCTCAGCCGGAGTCATTAAATTAACCCTTTTTTTCTCAGGGGTGAGGTGGCTGCAGCTCAGCTTCTGAAGGAAGATCAGCTGGTTCTCCTCTGGTTTCTGGCTATTAGAAGTGTTCATGTTCCTCTTTCTGTACAAAGTCAGTCGTGTACAAACTACAAAGCTTTATACAGAACTACAACTAGACTGACTGACAGGACTGTAGCTGAGGATAGGGAGTGTTTGGCAGTGATGGAAGAAGTATTCAGATCCTTTACCACTTTACCACAAGCCACTGGAAACCCAAATCCACAATAGCCTTCAAACTATGTAATTTAAGGTCTTATGTACATAATAGTAAGCATCTAAAAAGTATTAGAGATTAGTTTCAATCCAAATTCAAAATATTGTCATTTAAGTTTTTGTAAACTTTCCTGATATTGGGTTTGAGTTGGGCTTTGTTATGCTTGGATGTTTGTTACAAAAATTATGCAATTAATTTTGCGAACCAATTTTTCTCCAGTTGAGTAGAAAGTACAGTATTTTCCTCTGAAATGTAGTGGAGTGGAAGTATAAAGTGGCATCAAATGGAAATACTCAAGTAAATTACCTCAGAATTGTACATGAGTACAGTACTTGAGTAAATGTACTTCTTTCCACCACTGATCTTATTCCTCTGTGCTGTAGACCTCCGTTGTTGTTCCAAAATCTATTAAAAACACATCAGTGAACCACACCGCTGCACTGGGTGACATGTTCCTTCATTATGAAGAGTTTGGTCACGTTAGTCTGTTTAGAAACGGCTCCAAAGACTAATTACAGCGATGAGGTTTTCAGACTCAGGAGAGTATTTCTGTGTAAGGCAGACGCCACTGAGCATGTGCAGGAACGTGGATCTGTTTATAGAGCTTCGCTAGGTTGTTGTGCTACATATCACAACCTCTTGATTTATAATGTAGCACAAAGTAGAACATTGTAAATATTTTTTGAGTAAATTTCTCTCTTTATGAACCCGGCTGCAGCTATGTGAGAGTTTTTTTGTCTCAACTAGTTTCAGTTTTTAGGAAAGCGATCAGAGAGACACCTGCTGAGGTCAACGTGAGTCCTGCAGGTCCTGAGCTTCGTCCTCCAAATTGTTTTGTGTCCTCGCTGCAGGACGGCGGCGTGACTGGATGTCCTCGGGGCGATGATGAAGCCTGTTGTCATGAGGACCTGAGGACGCTCTGTTCCACTTTACAGTCAGAGCTGATACACTGAGAGGCTGCCTTACAGCGACACTGAGGGATCCTTCCAGGGATTTAGGTTTTGACTTTGTGTTGGAGGTGTTATTTGTCTGCGTGGGGGTCACACTGCCCGGGAAGAAAGAATTTTTTGATTAATAGTTTTGCATATATTTTATCAGAGGCTAAGTGGAACGTAATAATTATAGCTCAACCAACACAGATACAGATATTTGAGAGTTTTAAAAAATCTGACAGTGATATATCAGCCAATATACATTTTTTTACACAACCCATAACATAAATAAACATCTTCTGTAAAGGTACCTTAAATTAGTTTTTTTTTTTTTAATACTGCAACAAATAAATGTCCAGGTAGGATCCATAGAATAGAGAAACATTTTTTGGCTGATTTATCGGTCGGGCTCTCGTACAAATCTCCTTCACATGTTCGCCACATCTTAAGCAGAGAAGTGATTTGAGTTATATTTGTGTCTCTGCTCTCTTTATGTTAGTCTGATCGCAGTTTACATGTCACTCTCATGTTTCTTTCCTTCTGTGTACTTACAAAAGCTTCACATTGCGCCCAAGTACAACAGCGAACCTTTAACTCCTTACTGTCCAAAAAGGTGTCTTAGATGTGCTGCGTCAGGTCTGTTCGCTGCTCCTGAGTCCAGGTTAAAGGTTAAAGGTTATAGATCTTTAGCTGTTCCCGCTCCTCAGCTTCAGTCTGCTGACACCGTCTCAGATTTGAAATCTTTCTTAAAACACATTTTTATAGACTCGCCTTTAGAGCTGCAGCAGTTAGTCGATTAATCAATTAGTCGATCAACAGAAAATTTGTTACCAACTATTTTGATAATGGATTAATTGTTTTGAATCATTTTTTAGGAAAAAAAATACAAAAATTCTCTTGTTCCAGCCTCTTAAATGTGACTATTTTCTGGTTTCTTTGGTCTTCTATGACAGTAAATTGAATATCTTTGAGTTGTGGGTGTTGGTTGAGAGAAACAAGACATTTCTGACTTATCTGTTTATACAAAACAGCTCTGTTGTGTAACTGCCAGATTTAATCTTTATTTTTAATAGTTTTAATTGTTTTACCTGATGGATGATTTTATTTAAGACTAAGTCTTCTATGCTTTTGTTTTTTATTTGTGTGATTGTCTTTTGCTGTCTCTCTGCACTGGAAGATAAATAAATAAACAAATAAAATAATTAGGGCTGCAACTAATGATTATTGTCATTATCAATACATCTAGCAATTATTTTCTTGATTAATTGATTAATCGTTTGGTTTATAAAATGTCAAAAAATGGTGAGAAATAATTGATGAATATCACTATTTCCAAGAGTCAAAGCTGACATCTTCAGATGTTTTGTTTTGTTGGACCAACAGTCCAAAACCCAAAGACATTCAGTTTCATATCATGTGTGATGAAGAAAAGCATGAAATCACCATATTTGAGAAGTTTGAAACTATACATTTTTGGAATTTCTGCTTAAAAATGGCTAAAACGATTAATCAATCATCAAACTGCCTTTTCTTATTGATCTGTCTCTGGCACAGACTGAGACTGATTATTCTCTACAGTGTTTAATCTCATGAACCCTTTACCTACAGGCTCCTTTAGGACAAAACACTCACAAACACAATATTTATTTCTACTGTTTCGCAGATGATATCCTGCTGTACATCACTCTTTGTCATCTTTCTTATGTCACGTGTTTACTCTGTTTTCAAGATCATTGTTCAGCTTTTCTCTCCGCTGAAACCTTCAAACTGTAACTCCCTCCTCTTCTTCTTCTGTTGTTATTTTTGTTTGTGCAGGTTGTTCAGTGTCGTCTTGGAGACGATGACTCATAAGTCTGGAGAACAGGCGACCACTCATCACATGCCGGGGAAACCTGGAGGTCTGGACGTCAAAGCTCTGAGAGCCTTCAGAGTCCTGAGACCCCTCCGACTGGTTTCTGGAGTTCCCAGTGAGTTTACTGGACTGTAGAGTGAGTGCCTGAGAGTCCTGTACGGCTGTTCACATCTTAACTTCTGTCTGTCTGTCTGCTCAGGTCTGCAGATCGTGTTGAACTCCATCATGAAGGCGATGGTTCCTCTGCTCCACATTGCTCTGCTGGTTCTCTTTGTCATCATCATTTACGCCATCATCGGTCTGGAGCTCTTCATAGGACGCATGCACAGGACCTGCTACTACATAGGAACAGGTATACACACACACACACACACACACACACACACACACACACATACTTTTAAAGGGTTCATATTATGCTGTTAGTGATTTTCTGTCAATTATATCCTGTTCTTATGTTTGATGTTAAACATGGTCAAAGTTCCAAAACTTCAACCTGCTCTGAACGCTTCTTTGTAGCATTTTTTTCTACTTTGCTGACAAGATGACATCAGCTCGTCACATGTCCATAAACACGCATCCGTTCTGTAATCTTTCTTGCTGAGGTTGTTCACGTTGTCCGCTCTCATATTCTGGACCTGGTTCAACTCCAACATGTATGGATGGATTTGAAAAGTTGACATTTGGAGTAAAGAAGGAGAAAAAGAAGTGAAATCCTGCTACTATAGTTTGTTTATGTAGTTTGTAAAAATTAATTTCGATAATCACCGTCAAACTGATCAACAGCCCAGAAAGAAGGACTGTCTGTTGTCCGGCTGTATCCACGTCGGCAAGTGCACAGGCTAGAAAGATCACAGCCATGAATCCGGCTGTCTCGGACACTATCTTGTGGGATCCTGTGTTGCATCTGCAGCCGTCCTCCTGCTCGACCCCCAACACTCAGACTACCTGGTCAGATGTGGTTGTAGGAGGCCAACAAAAAGGGAAAACACCAGTTTTGGTCACCACCACCGCTCGACCTTTCCAAATGTTTTGCTGCGCTACCTAATAAGGCCCCTGTTCACTCGGCATATGTCCCTGTGGCTGCCACTCACAATGACCCCGGCTTGGGCCAGATTCGTACAGGAGCTACTTTGCCTACTGCCTGCAGACCAAAGATCCCTTCTTCCTTCTCTCTGCTGGGTTTTCTGCTGATGCTGTGGCGCATATTTGCTATTCCAGCAATTCCTGCTGTTGCTACAGCCGCTGAACACCAACCACATCAACCGGCCAGTGGGTCCCAAAGAAAGTCCAGTGGAGCAGCTGGCACACTGGTGGTGCTTGTGATTGGATCATCCATGGTCCATGTTAAGGATATAAACAGCTCTGCTGCACAGTTGCTGAAAGAACATTACTCTGCTTCTCCTGTCGTTGTGCTTGTGGGCACCAATGAACATCATCAGCAATCAGAGAACCTGAAGGAGGATTTCATCTGTCTTGTGGATACTCTGCTTGATTCAGGTAAGCAGCTAATAATTTCAGCCATCTAAGACAACTCCATATGTGGATTAAAGGCTACTGTAGGAGCAGCGATATCCTCCTTTGTGGTCACATTTTCAACTTTTCTAAACCAGAATGGACTCTTTAAACCTGATCGTCTGCATCCTAACCAAATAGGACCCCGTCTGTTATCCATGAACTTCGAACTAGCATTGCAAGGCCCCCACCTCATGACATACTGTGAGCCTACAATTTCTCAAGCCACTCAACCAACACACCAACTATCAACAGAGACTAAGAAACTCCCCGGAGAGACTCACCGACAACTCCGAGAGCTGCCATGAAGCACTTGTACAGGGGCCAACTCATTCTCTTGATCATATCCTGAATGTTTGGTCCAGCCGGCTTCACTCTTTTCATCCAGTTGATTCTGTGGGGGTGAAACAGTCTCCGGGACGACAATGTCGATAAACGCTGTAAATCCATTTGTAGTCGTTACACATCTGGGATCACTCTCATCCATCATGGTCCCACTCTGCAGAATAAGTTTTTCTCTTACTTTACTGTCTTTCCTGACAGTTCTGTTGCCTTCCTGCCTCCATTCTTTGTTTTTCTTCTTTCAGTTGTTTTATCTCCTCTCTGTTAACTTCAGCTCAAATGAATACGCTTGGCCATCAAAGTGAAATGACTCACAACAGTCCACGGGATAACCGCTGTGAAACTCAGCCTCATACAAGCTGGCATGTGCAGATGAATATGTGGGTGATCAGGTTAGCCGGCAAGCTGCCCCGGATCAGACTCATATACAAACTTTTGAAGCAGTTCATGTAAAAATCATACCCAATGATCGTCATTTTGTGCAATAACCGTCTTTTTGTGAATCCCCCAAACCTCTATAATGGAGCTAGAGAGAACAAAATTAGCATGACACATAGAGCCACAATGCCCACATTTATGGGAAATACATCAGGTTGAAATAAACCGGAATTTTCCTTTTAAGTTGCTAAACTGTCCTTGATAACCACGTTCCTGCGATGTGTGAACTGTCTACCCTGTCATGGTCTCATAAGGTTATGTATATGGTTTCATATTTCTGATATTCTCTGCAGATAACTATGTGGAGGATGACCCGGTGCCGTGTGCGTTCGCCGGTCATGGCCGTCAGTGTACCGTTAACGGCTCAGAGTGCCGCGGGCGTTGGGAAGGTCCCAACGGAGGAATCACCAACTTCGACAACTTCTTCTTCGCCATGCTGACGGTGTTCCAGTGCATCACCATGGAGGGCTGGACCGACGTTCTCTACTGGGTAACACAGTCAACTGCTTATTATTATCAGAGCCTTGAACGCAACAGAGACTCAGATCTGTTTCTCACTCTGTGTTTCTGTCTGTGCAGATGAATGACGCTATAGGATTCGAGCTACCTTGGGTTTATTTCGTCAGTTTGGTGATTTTCGGCTCGTTCTTCGTTCTCAACCTGGTTCTGGGAGTCCTCAGCGGGTTCGTCTCTCCTTAAAAACAGAACAGACATTATTCTATCTACAGATTAGTAGTATATGTAGTATGTAAGTATGTTCGCAGTGCTTGTTCCACTGGTCTGTTGAGACTTAAGGTGTTGGTTTGAGATTCAGATTTGATTTATGTGTTGTTTGAATGTTGTTTGAATGTTGATTAAACATTGAACATTGTTTGAGCGTTGTTTAAAAGTTGCCTAATATTTTTGAAACATTTTTTGAACGTAGCATGATGCCTGTTTCAGCGTTGTGCGAATGATTTTTTAAGGTTTGACTGTTGTTTGAACGTTTTTGGAACATTGTTTGAATATTTTTATATTGTTTAAATGTTTGTTGAACGTTGTTTGACCGCTGCAGAGAGTTCAGTAAGGAGAGGGAGAAGGCGAAGGCTCGGGGAGATTTCCAGAAGCTGCGGGAGAAGCAGCAGATGGAGGAAGATCTGTGTGGATACATGGACTGGATCACTCAGGCTGAGGACATGGACGAACTGGACGAGGACGGAAACCCACGTAAGACTGAGACTCTCTGTGTGTGTGTGTGTGTGTGTGTGTGTGTGTGTGTGTGTGTGTGTGTGTGTTTGTGTTACTGAAGGTTTGACTGGTTTATGTGTGAGTTTATGCTGATATGTTGCTTCAGTTTGATATTTTAAATGAGAGCTAAATGAGTCATTTATGCACAGCTAATTAAAAAATATCAAGTCAATTCATATCAATTAATGAAGCCAGTTAAAGCTAATTTGTCAATTGATGAAATCAATGAGGCAGAAAGTAATCAGAGAAATGATGAAGCACCATGCACTCACTGTAAAATCATTACTTACATAACAAATAACAAACAGACATTGTGTGTATATACAATGTTAGGGCACAAGTAGATCACAACTAGGAGAACGCTAAGAAGAAAAGGCTTTTAAACGACAAAGAGAACTGACAGAATCTGGTCTATAACAGAGGTGGACGTTCAGCAGGACAAAGCAAAAAGAGAAAGTTAACAGCCTCCCCGTGGGGGGGAACTGGAGAGTTGAAGGTGAGGCAAAAATAGAAGAGTCAAACATCCTTCTTGGAGTCATAACTCAGTCAAATCTGAACACACAAGCATGAAATGTAGTTAACTTGTTAACTTCGGTTCGGGAGCAGAACCACACCTCAACCACACCTCTAATCATCTGCCAAGCCTACTTATACCGGGTCAACCCTTCCTACCCTGTCTGTCTCAACCCACCCTCCCTTTCCCTTCATCCCTGCATCCTCCTACCTCATCCCTGCATCCCTTCATCCCTTCATCCCTTCATCCCCTCATCCCCTCATCCCTTCCTATTCAATCCGATGCATACCTCTCACACGTCTCACTCTAGGTGCTGTCTGGGGGGCCGTTGATCAGCTTGGGCAGGAAATATGCCTGAGACGGAACATTTGACTTTTGATTGATGATGATTTTCTGGAAATTCTTTTAAAATCTGAAGATCATTTGGATGAAACCTGTTGTTGAACTTAAAGAGGTCTAGTTCTAGCCTGGATTGTTCCTCATTCTTACATCGCTGTGGGCAAAAGTGTCGAATAAATGTAAATGTGGTTCTGTGCTTCTGATTGAAATGATAACTGTTCTCTCGCTGTGTTTTCCTTCTTCTGCATGTGTGTCTCCCTCAGGTCCGTCTCTGGGTGATCTGTCAGATAAGAAGAGAGGGAAGTTTGGATGGTTCAGTCACTCCAACGAAACACACGGTGAAACAAACACACACGTTTCACACTCACATCGAGCCTCATATAGGAACATTTTCTTCTCCTAAATTTCTCTCAGATTCAACAGACATGTAACAAACTTGATGCGTGAGGTTCTGTTGACACCGCTCTGCTAGTTACGCATCACAAAGTCTTAACTTTGTAATAAACTTCTTTGAGAAATTTACAATGTCTGGGTCAGAGAGAATCATGACTACGCACATGTGCAGCGGCCTCTTCCTGACACGGAAATACTCTCCGGAGACTGAAAACAGGATCTCTGTTATTAGTCTTAACAACAGAGGTCTACGGAAACACACAATATACTTGTTAGTAGATCAGTTCATTGTTGGTTTGGATCCAAACATGAGGTTTGTTGACAATAAGAAAAATATAGAAAATCAGCCTTATTCTTTCACACACACACACACACACACACACACACACACACACACACACACACACACACACAGTCTAAATGTAGAAAGACTGTCCCTGTAAAATATCTGGGTCTCTGTCTGTCCTCCAGTTTATCCGACCCTGTTTCTCATCAGTGTGTGTGTGTGTGTGTGGTATGACTTAAGTCACTTTCAGGGACACACACCAGACTTAAGACCAGTTGATTTAGGATGGCTTGTGTAATTGGGGACAAAAGCTGTGCCCCGAATTGGTAAAATGCAGATTTTTGGGTCAGTGGTTACGGTTAGAGTTAGGTTAAGTCTGCAGGAAATGAATGTAAGTCTATGTAAATAGCCCAAAAGTGACTTAAGTAAACCTCTGTGTGTGTGTGTGTGTGTGTGTGTGAAGTTTAGATCAGAAACATTTTACTCACATTAACAGAGTAAGTTAAATATTAAAAAAAAAAGAATAAATAACTAATTTACTCACAAAAACAAAGATGGAAATTCATTTTATTGCAATATGTGAAAATAAAGAAAGACGATAAAATAATAACCGTCTGTCTGCGTGTCTCTCAGCGAGTCTTCCTGCGAGTGAAACGGCGTCTGAGAACACCGAGAACATCGACGAGGAACACACCAACTGCTGCCAGGCCTGCTGGTAACACACACACACACGTTAAATGCTTTATTTGAATCCACCAATCACAGTCAAGCCTTCAGGTCATGTGACCACAGTTTCACCAGCTGCCAGTCTTAACCAAACCCAGAAGTCAAGTTGTTCTATGGAGCTTTCAACCATGTCTCACAGTTTTCATCAGTTTGTGATCAGTTTTGTCAGTGAACCCGCTGATGAAAACCATGAGATTTGGTCAAAAGAAAAAGCTAGGGGAAAAGGTAGTAAGTGCATCTTGAGTTTCGATTCTTTAACGTCAAACTCACAATCATCTAAACGTTTTATTTCTTTGTTTAAAACTCCACTTTATCTCAGATTATCATTAAAATGATCTTCATATGTGAACAGCCTTTCCTCTAACTTCAGTGTGTTTTTGTTTCAGCGCTCGAATGATGAAGATCAGCTGCTGGTGAGTTCAATGTCTGTCAGACATTCAAGACAGCAGCGTCACTTTTTACCCAACAGACGCTTCACTTATCAGAGTCAACTAGAAATATAACACGACAGAAACTAAATCACATTTCAAAACTGTATGACGCAATTCAACACATCGATCCTCCAACACTGACTAATACAGAAGATGTTTGGGAACAGAACGGAAGACGTTTAAGGGAACATATTCTGATTTTTGTGATTTTCTGTTCTTTATATCCTGTTCTAATGTCAGATGTTAAACATGGTAAAAGTTTCAAAACTTGAGGTGAACATATGTAGAAATGCTGCCTGCAAGTCAAAAGTCAGGGCTTCAACCTTCTCTGACCTCTTCGTTTGCCATGGTTTTTTTTACCTTGCTGTTGAGCTGACATCAGCTCGTCGTGCATGCCTATAAACAGCCGTCTGTCTGTAGCTTTGGTTGCTAAGGCTGTTGCTAAGGTTCTTTCATGTGTTGTTTGTCCACTTATCATATTTCATATTGGATTTTGTCTTGAACATGTTCGGATGTATTTGAGAAGTTTCTATTTCGAGTAAAGAACGAGAAAAAGTAGTGAAATCCTGCTACTGTAGTTTATTTCATGGTTTGTTGATGTAGCCTCCTGAGTGACAGGAAGTCGGCTGTGACACAACTTCCTGAAACTGACCAATCAGAGCAGAGTGGGCTCATCGGGCCTTAAAGAGACAGGAGATAAAAAGATCTGTTTCAGATTTTCAATGCTATAGCTTTGACTTCACTATTAGCTAATGTATTAGCTTCCTCATTAGGTGGAAGGCTGTCTGACGTCCTGTTATAATGAAACTACGCTACTGTACAATAAAGCTGTGTGAGTTTGAATTGGAGTTTCTGTCTCTCTGCAGTCGGACGTTGCGGCGGTGGAACCGAGTGTGTCGCAGGAACTGTCGCACCGCCGTCAAATCGGTGACGTTCTATTGGCTCGTTCTGCTGCTCGTCTTCCTCAACACCTCCCTCAGCGCCTCCGAGCACTACAACCAACCTAACTGGCTGACGCAAGTCCAAGGTACAAATACACGCCGTCACTGTCCTCCTTCCTCACACGTTGAACTAAAACTAAAACAATAACCCTCTCTGTGTGCAGACATAGCCAACAAGGTGCTGCTGTCTCTGTTCACCGTGGAGATGTTGCTGAAGATGTACAGTCTGGGTCTGGCTCATTACTTCGTGGCGTTCTTTAACCGTTTCGACTGCTTCGTGGTGTGTGGCGGCATCATGGAGACCATCCTGGTGGAGCTGGAGATCATGCCTCCTCTGGGGATCTCGGTGCTGCGCTGCGTCCGTCTGCTGCGCATCTTCAAGGTCACACGGTGAGACACACGCGCGCACACACCCGAGCAGGTCACTGAGGTCATAACTGAGTCATCAACACCTCTTCTGATGTCACTGTCTGTCTGCTCAGCCATTGGACGGCGCTGTCCAACCTGGTGGCGTCCCTGCTGAACTCCATGAAGTCCATCGCCTCCCTGCTGCTGCTCCTCTTCCTCTTCCTCATCATCTTCGCTCTGCTCGGCATGCAGCTGTTCGGCGGAAAGTTCAACTTCGACGAGACGCAGACCAAACGCAGCACCTTCGACGCTTTCCCGCAGGCGCTGCTCACCTGCTTCCAGGTAAACCACATGACCACACAGCTGATCGGTAACCGGTGATGTCACGGCGTGCAGCGACCGTGTCGCTAACGAACACCTTGTTGACTGTGTGTGTCTAGATCCTGACAGGTGAGGACTGGAACGTGGTGATGTATGACGGCATCATGGCGTACGGCGGCCCTGTGTTTCCAGGGATGATCGTCTGCGTTTACTTCGTCATCCTTTTCATCTGCGGCAACTGTATCCTTCACCTGCAGGCTTCATTCATCTAACTTCATTAAACCATCAATTATAGAGCTGCAACCATTTATCGCCAGCTATTTTGATAATTGATCGATAGTTTTGAGTCATTTTTTTAAGAAAAAAAAGTCCAAATTCTCTGATTTCAGCTTCTTAAATGTGAATATTTTCTGGTTTCTTTAGTCTCTATGACAGTAAATCGAATATCGAAGACATTTGAGGACGTCATCTTTGGTGTCTTTCACCATTTTCTGACATTTTATGGATCAAAGAACTAAGTGATTAATTGAGAAAATAATCAACGTATATTATCAGTATATATTTTTATAACTACAGTCTGATCTGTGTGTGTAATATGTTGGTTGTGGTTCGTAGTGATGAACCTACAGAGAATTATCAGAGACTCTGCAGCTCCTCTCGGCTTTACAGAGCTTTATAGTGAGTTTCAGCTCATTGTTTATCTGTCCGGCTGCAACTTTTACTGTTCTGGTTCACTCTCAAGGCTCTCATGGCATCGTTTTGGGCCGCAGCAGGCAGCTGTTTTCAGAGAAAAAGCTCTAAACTGTTCACTACCTGCTCAGCATCAAACGGCAAACAGACACAGTTAGCTGTAGACTAGCTGGTCACTCGAATAAAATGCTGGCAGTTTACGTTTCTGCAAACCACAGAAACATTGAATATGTAGGTTTCAACACGTGTAATACGTAGCATATTAACATTTCTAAACATGTGACGTAGTTCACATGAGATCTATATGAGCTGATCTTTCCTATTACGAGGAGGGGGGGGGGGCTGGTGGATGGTTAGTAAGTTTCTTGGCGGCAAGTTTGAAGTCAGCACGGTTCAAGACCACCTCGAAACCAATGCCCACTTTCATTTGACAAAAGTGGGTGTTTTTAGTGAGACATTGGCTGTTTTTATTTTATTTTTTATTTTTATTTTAACCCAAACCATGATCTCTCCCTAACCCTAACCAGACCTTAACCACAGCGTTGTCACACCATAAAACTTCATTATTCAACAGGTAGAAATGTTAATATGCTACGTTTGTAGAAATGTTGATATGATACGTATTACACGTGTTGAAATGTAGATATTCAATGTTTCTGAGGTTTGCAGGAATGTTCAATGCCAACGTTTTGTTTGGCAACTGGCAGTTTGGCAGCTAAAGAGCCAGATATTTCCCTCAGGAGTTGGTGGAGAACAAAAACAGTTAAAAGAGAGTGAATATTAGACTCACATTCACCAGGTGGACAGAAACACGACTCCAAATGAATGATAATGTTGCTCCATAACTGCTGGATGTGGAAATAAGCAACTGTTTGCTAACATGTTAGCCACAACTGCTCTATAAACTGATGATATGACAGAAGTCATGTTTAGAAACTATTCTGCTAAAATCAAGTGGACAAAAAAAATAATTTCAACCAAACTGAAACTACAAAGGATCAAGAATAGAACCCTGAGGAACCCCACGATTAATTATTGACATTATTAATGTGATGATCATGTTGTAACTGCTGGATGTGGAAATAAGCAGCTGTTTGCTAACAAGTTCAACATGTCAACTTAAAAGATGTTACTGCTGAAAAGTAGTTGACAAAAACATCAGTTGTTGCAGGTTTGAGTTAAATGTTTTTTTGCGCAGTGATTAGGTCATTAATAGAGGTGCATTCAGGTGCTGCAGGAAAACTCATCTATCTGTGAGAAAACGTCTTGTACAGAGTCGAATGTTACGTGTTCTTAGCGTGTTCTTAGATATCCTGCTAAATGTCTTCTTGGCCATCGCTGTGGACAACCTGGCCGGAGGAGACGGAGACGACAACAAGAAAGAGTGAGTGATGGAGGGATGAAGAGGTGGAGGTGGGAAATCATTTTAATTAAACAAGAAGAAGGAGGAGTGAATGGTGGAAGGAAAAACGGGAGAAGAAATAAAACTTAAGAAAATGAGGGATGATGGAGTGAAAGAAGAAGGAGGAGAGAGCAGTTTGTTTACTTTTCAATCTTTTCTGTTGTTCCTGCAGTAAGAAGGAGGAGGGAGCGGAGGAGGGGGAGGCGACCGGAGAGGAAGAAGTGAAGGTGAAAAAGGAGACTTTGATCTTTAGTCTTTATCATTTAAAATGCGAGTCTGTCAGTTTAACCGTCGTTTGTTTCTGCAGGTCAACATTGACGAAGACACCGAGTATGAGGAAGAGGAGATCGCTGAGGGAGACGAAGGTCAGTCCCTCAAAGTCCTGAAACATTTCTGACACGACCAACAACATCAGGGTCAAATCTCCTGTTCTGTTCCTGGAGCTCTGGAGAAAATATCATCCAAAAAGAGTCCAGATCAAAGCCATAAAGACTAAAATCCAAATAAACACACACACAGTCGGACAAAATAATGACTTCTGTATTATTCATGTATATCTTCAACATGGAGAGAGAACAAAGCACACACTGAGCCTGTTATGGAATTTTCCATCTTTAGGGGTTACGTTGGGTCAAACCTGGTCCTTAAGGTCACAGAGTAAACAACATCAAGTCTCTCAGAGAGAGACGCTGCCTCTCCTTGGATATGCAGCTGTCTGGGATGTTTTGGGGAAACAGGAGCCTCTCTGATAAAGGGTAAATCAGTATCGCCATGGTTACCAAGGTCAGAGAGGGCCTTCCTAGACAGCACAGATAAGTGACTGCGTAGATCCTGTTGACACAATCAGACATTCAAACCAGAATGTGGTATTCCAGAGAGGATATTCTACATATGAGAAAAATTGGTGAATCTCACAAATTTCACTATAATCACTCGTTGTTGCCTGTTGCTTGAGGCTCAGTGTGTTTGCAGCTGAAGTGGCTTCAATCATAAAAAGTTATACTTTAGTTCTGAAGTGACTCACAACTAAACTTTATTTCAGTTTTTTCTCCTGTCAGAAAAGAAGATGATTGTGTGTTTTGAGTGTGATAACGTCTCCTCTACTGCTCTCAGACGGAGGAGACGAGTTAAAGATGGCCGATCTCGCTCCTCCTAAAGAGAAGATTCTTCCCATCCCAGAAGGCAGTGCGTTCTTCTGCCTCAGCAAGACAAACCCGTAAGTCTGTCCACACCCCGGATGTGTTAAAAAAGCTGGATGTTGTCGGGATACAGAGCAGAGGTGGAAAGTTCACAGATGACTGACATCTGTACTTAAGTACAGTTTTGAGCTACTTGTACTTTACTTGAGTATTTCCATGTGATGCTACTTTCTACATTTCAGAGGGAAATATTGTACTTTCTACTCCACTACATTTATTTGACAGCTTTAGTTACTTTTCAGATGAAGATTTGACATAATGGATAACATAACAAGCTTTTAAAATACAACACATTGTTAAAGATGAAACCAGTGGTTTCCAACCTTTTTGGCTTTTGACGTCTTACAAAAAGCAGTGTGTAGTCGGGGTCACATTTCACATGTCTATGAGTTGTTAATAGCTCCACCAAATAGTGATTTTTCCCTCTAAACTTCTCACATGCTTTCATTTACATAAATGTTCAAATGATCCAATATTTCAGCAAAAATCAAAGATTAGAGAAACTAATCTAAACTAATTTGTTTTTTCTTCTTTCCTCTCCCATTAATCATCTCACGACCCCTCAGATTTATCTGCTGGCCCTTTGGAGGGGCCCGACCCCTAGGTTGGGAACCACTGGACTAAACTAGCTAACTGTATATAAAGTAGTGTAAACTAGCTCCACCTCCAGCAGCTACAACAGTAACATGCTGCTCTAACACTGATGCTTCACTATTAATAATCTAATGATGTCATATATAATAATATATCAGTCAGAGGGACCAAACCACTACTTTTACTGCAATACTTTAACTACATCAAGCTCATAATACTTGTGTACTTTTACTGCAATACTTTAACTACATCAAGCTCATAATACTTATGTACTTTTACTGCAATACTTTAACTACATCAAGCTCATAATACTACACATGTACTTTTACTGTAGTGGGACTTTTACTTGTAATGGAGTATTTTTATATTTATGTATTGGTACTTTTACTGCAGTAAAGGATCTTCTAGCTGATGGAAAATGCTTTTGTTGACAGTTTCAGGTGTTTGTTTTTAGAAACCATGTTTACACCTAAACACCTCTAACGGTTGTTCTCTCTCTCTGTCTCCAGTATCCGTGTGGGCTGTCACACTCTGATCCACCACCACATCTTCACCAACCTCATTCTCGTCTTCATCATCCTCAGCAGCTGCTCATTGGCCGCTGAGGATCCGATCAGAGCCCACTCCTTCAGGAACAACGTGAGTCCGGAAACATTCAAACCAGCAAGCAGATACGTGTGGCTGCGTGTATGAAACATGTACAGATGTTGGATGCTGTCGGAGCAACGTGTAGCTGCAGTCTGCTAACACGCTAGTGATGTAATCAGATGACATCACTGCAGTTAGATTTAAAGTCACTTGACAAAGCAACTAGCATCGTAGCTACGGCTAATGATGGAAACAGGAGGTCCAAACCGTGACGTCAGAGGTTTCAAACTCAGAGCCAATCGGAGCCGAGCGGGCGCTCAGCGAGGTCTCCTGATCGCTCTGTCGCTGATGATGTCGTCGACACACCTCTGTGGTTTGAGCTGGGGGGGGCGGGGCTTCAGCAGATTACACGGCATAAGTGGGTCAGTGACTAACCGGGTTAAAGAGGGAAACACATGGAGGGAGAGAAAATCACCAGTTTACTGTCTGATTCTGAAAACTGACTATACACACACACACACACACACACACACACACACACACACACACACACACACACACACACACACAGTGCAGCAGCTGTCTTCATGCAAGACGTAGCAATTAGCAGCAGCTGGAGGAAGAAATGACTTCCAACATACAATCAACACACACATATATACTGTATGTACACACACACACACACACACACACACACACACACACACACACAGATGTTAACTCTATATTATCCACCTCTGTTCTGGATAAAAATCTGCATTTTCACTAAAAACAAAGATTTACAAAGATGATTTTTCTCAATTTTCATCTACAACTTAAAGGGCAGGTTCACATTTTTTCCAGTGTGTGTTAAGGTGTCCATAGTAACAGTGAAAGAGGTTTTCCTCGCTGTAATCATTCCTCCTGTTCATACTGGATATTAAAAGATCCTTCAAATGTGCTTTCAGTGTAAGTGATGGAGGATAAAATCCACAGTGTGTCCACACTTGGGACTTGACTTACATCCTAATAGCAAAGACTTGAGACTTACTTGTAAAACAAATATTTGCAATATAAATACTGAACTAGATCCCAGAGACAAAAGGAGGTGATGCTCATCCTTCCAACACTTTGATCTGGAGACACGTCTTTCAACATGTACTGTACTGGTTTCCATGATGTCATTCCTGCCCCTCAGAGGATGAAAACTTGTGTCATGCTGAAGTTAAACTGCCCATGAAAATGTAGATGTAGTCATAATTCTGGGACTGAGTGTATCTGTTTAACTGATTGTCTTTGTCTGTGAGCAGATTCTGGGTTATGCAGATTACGCCTTCACCTCCATCTTCACCGTGGAGATCCTGTTGAAGGTAAAAAATCACCTCCAGTTCGGATGAAATAAGTTAGATAGAATGAGTTGTTTTTTCTTCTTCTTTGTATTTGATGCTACCTTCATGTCTCTCTGTATCAGATGACCGTCCATGGAGCGTTCCTCCATCAGGGCTCCTTCTGCAGAAACTGGTTTAACTTGTTGGATCTGCTGGTCGTCAGCGTCTCACTGGTCTCCTTCTTCCTGCAGTCAGTATCGAGATCCCATTGATTTTCCTTTTTATGATCAGATCGATAAGTGGACGAATATGATGAAACGTTTTTAGGAATGTGAAACAGATGTGTGTTTGTGCTGCCCTCTGCTGGGAGAAGATCACAGCTACAGCTCTTCATTTAAACACTGTGTGTGTCTCTGCAGCTCCAGCGCGATCTCCGTAGTGAAGATCCTCCGAGTCCTCAGGGTGCTCAGACCTCTGAGAGCCATCAACAGAGCCAAAGGACTCAAGGTAACAACACGTTGATGTGTCCCTCACATGTAGCAGAGCTCAGAGCTGGACCAGGACCTGGATCAGACCAGACAAGACAAAGATAGAAGGCCAAAATAATACTCGTACACGTGAGCTAGATAATATACATAGAACAAATAAACACACACTGATACTCACTGTATGACATTAACACAAAACAATGAACGCATGCTACTTATTAAAAAACAGCTCATAGAAAGACTGCATGCTCTTAATTTGAAATGCGGAAATGACGTCGTCAGCAGGCGATCACGTGCTGTCAGAAAATGGCCGAGTGATACGTGTGGATTTTCGTTCGGACCGGTGGAAAATTAGTTTCAAAACTCTGTGTGTGTAAAAAGCAAATCCACACACGTAGAACTGAGATCCACTAATGTTTTTACGATTCACAAATAAAAACTGAGTTCACAAATGCTTCACATTTATTTGTGAATTAATTTAAAGGTATAATATGTAATTATTCCACATTAAAATGTCTAAAAACAACTATGTTATATATTTTGTTTATACCAAATGTTTCCAATAATTTTCAAACTCAGAGAAATCTGTAATTTAATCAAAGTAACGGACCGTTTCATTCGGTCGCCTGTCGATGACGTCATACCTCCTCTACCAAAGAGTAAACACGCACCAGATACATACGGCGGCGCTGTGTTTGTCCGCTACAATGGCGTCTACCAAAGAGTAACTTACACACATACAAGATAATACATCGACGTTGTCGTTGTTCCACAGAAACTGTTATAAATTGACTTTTATTCAGTTTTAAGTCACATTTTCATGATAAATTTAGGTGGTTTTTAACTATATCTTTTAGCCGGAAGAAGGATTTTAGTCATTGGACGTCTGGATCTTAAGTTATCAGAGAAATAAACTGGACAAACGTTAGCAGCAGCTCAGCTAACAGCCCCTCCAGGAAGTCCGGTGGTCACCAAACATCGTCAGAGAAATATTGATTTTTTAGGTGAAACAGCTTTAATTAATATTTTTAACGATTTTAATCTCCGGTTCCGTTTGTTCTGGAGAGGAGGAGACCTCCGCAGGTAAAAACATCCTGAATGATGAACACTGGAGTAATCCTATCCCGGTGAAGCTGGTTATTTAACGAGGAAGACAACAACTCCCATGATCCCTTGCTACTTCACACCGTCATCACACTCCGTCTTTTGTTATTGTTTTGATTGAGACCCCTAGCGGCTCAAATTACATATTGTGCGTTTAATGTATTCACAGATATTTTTTTTATTTGTGGAATTTGTTTGTGTATTTGCAAATCTGTTTTTATATTTGCAAAGTTTACATTTACACACAGATTGTTGATCTGTTCACACAAATCATTATGAAACCAATTTATCTCCATATATTTGGCTCTGAAGTCGGAGGGAGGAGGTCGCGGTGGATGGGAGATCCAGATTCACATCCTGAGTCCTGCGTGTTTTTAGGTCTAAGTCTGGTTCAGGGACCATGACCTTTCTCTGACCTTAACTAAGTGCTGCCAGAGTCTGAATACAAACGTAAAATGTTTAATATTGATGTAGTTTTTACTGATGGATATTGTGCTACAAGATCATACAGTCCCATGTATTCTGGTGGGGAAAGAAACATTTAGATATGTTCAGTATCAACATTTTTGTAACTTGCCAAATATGTTAATTAACAACATTTTCTCATCATGTTGTGAGGAAACGTGACTCAACCAGCGTTATGTTTCTACCAAACATATTTATTTAGTGTAATTTAGTCGTATATGAAGGTAATTTCTAGGAGACGGGGTTGGTTATAAATATGATTCGACATTCAGTTCTGTTAGTTGGTGAAGACGGATTCTGTATCTCTGAAGGAAAAAGTGTTTCACCAGATTAAAGGACGACCTGCTGGGCTCAGCGGTGTGTTGGTAAAGCTGACAGTGTGAAGAGTTTTACAAGATGTGGACTCAGTGTTGAACATGTTCAGGACTGAAGGAATGTGTTGATACGTCACTCACACTCCTGTAAACACTGGATTTAGTCTCTGTGTTTCTGTGTATGTGTGTGTGTGTGTGTGTGTGTGTGTGTGTGTGTGTGTGTGTGTGTGCAGCATGTGGTCCAGTGTGTGTTTGTGGCCATCAGGACCATCGGAAACATCATGATCGTCACAACTCTGCTGCAGTTCATGTTCGCCTGCATCGGAGTCCAGCTGTTCAAGGTGAGACGGTAACATATTGCGTCCCACCTACATACTACATACTAATTAAACACTACATACTAACTGCATACAGTATTTATTACATACTAGTGATGTGCAGAGAGTCCAGTATTTGTATTTGTTGAGGCAGCAAAATCATTTGTATTTGAATAAAAGTGGAAAGAGGCTTAAAAATCCTGTTTTTGCTTTTATTATGCTTTTAATTTTAGTAAATTAAAGTGTTACAATAAGTTTTTATGAATAAACTACCTTGCGAAGTAGGTCCCCAAACTGGGTCTCGAACTGGAGTCTCCCAGATGATAGACGACTGTACTGACTTTGCAGACAGACCTCTAACTAACTTTTTAAAAAATATTTATATGAAACAAATATTCGTAAAAAAAACCCCACTATTTGTGCTTTGCCGAATAATGTATTTGTATTCGGGCACACTCCTTTTACATACAGGAGATTTGTGATTTGTAGTAACAGGAAATGATGCAGTTTGTGCACCAATTAAATGGTGACTTTGGAATTAGATGGATTAGATGATTAGATCATCACAAAGAGAAACAAAATGTTTTTATAATAACTATTTATTAAACTATTTATTTAATTCCAGATTCCCTCTATAGATTTTTTTAATACCGTATATAAAACTACTAATGGTACATTTTCCAGCTGTGAGCAGTGCTTCCATTTCCTTCATGCATTGCTTTAAGATAAGATAAGATACTTACATACTTACAAACAAGTAAACAAAAAACAAAACACACAATAAGACCAATGAATCTGATAAAACCACTACAGTTTACACTCACCGAGCACTTTATTAGGAACACCTGAGCAGTCCAGTACAACAGCTCTGTCATAAATTCTACTTTTATGAAGATTTTACATTTTTAGTTTTTGTTGACATTGTCAGAAAGGTGATTTTTCTACTTTATGTTTATTATTGAGGTTGTAGTGGGTGCTGGTGGTGCATTATATTGAAAACTGTTCCTAATATTTAGTCCAACTTATTACAATATATTGATTTAACAGACTTATCTGTATTTATGGAATATTTTAACTGATTTCAAGAGATGCATGTTTCACTGTCGGACATGTTTTTTTTGTGTTTCAGGGTAAATTTTATCGCTGCACTGACGAAGCCAAACACACTCCTGAACAGTGCAAGTAAGTTTTTACTTCTTCAACTGTGAATCCAACTTCTGTGTTAAAGGTTTCTGCTGACCTTTAGACATGGGATATGTTGACAATAAGAAAAATATAGAAAATCACCAGACATTTCCTTTAAATACTGACACATGACATCCTGTATGTGTGTGTGTTCAGAGGGACCTTTGTGGTGTATAAAGACGGAGACGTGAACCAACCAATGGTGAGAGAGAGACTCTGGCAGAACAGCGACTTCAACTTTGATAACGTGTTGATGGGGATGATGGCGCTCTTCACCGTGTCCACCTTCGAAGGCTGGCCGGCGTGAGTATCTGAGAGTGTGTATATGTGTGTGTGTGTGTGTGTGTGTGTGTTTAGTGGTGGAAGAAGTATTCAGATGTAGATGCAGCTTGATTTATGCATGTGACAAGTTTAGAGGGAAAAATCACTATTTGGTGATTTGGCTATTTGGTTTCCGTAGCTTTGGTTGCTAAGGTTGTCCACTCATGTATTTTTAGATCAGATTTCATCTTGAATATGTACAGATGTATTTGAGAAGTTGATATTTAGAGTGAAGAACAAGAAAAAGTAGTGAAATCCTACTACCATAGTTTGCTTCATGGCTTGTCGATGTAGCCTCCGGAATGGCTGGAAGTCAATCATGACACAGCTTCCTGAAGCTGACCAATCAGAACAGAGTGGAGCTCATCGGGAGGCGGGGCCTTAAAGAGACAGGAGCTAAAACGGCCTGTTTCAGACAGAGGCTGAACTGAGGGGCTGCATGAAGGACCAGTAGAAGATAAATAAGGAGTTTTTAACTGGAAATCATGCAAAGATATTCCAGTAGAGCCCCAGAAAATGAATATATAGACCTGGAAATGTGCTAAATATGGCCTCTTTAAATAACAGAGGCCCGAGGATTGAGCCCTGAGGAACTCCACACTTCATTTTTTTCTGCTCAGATACACAGTAAGATAAGAAAATCTCTACAACTGTCTACCTCGCTCATAGAGAAGTGAGACACGCAGACTGTGAAAGACGAGTCACACCGCTGACAAGAAACAAACAAACAAACAAACAAACAGAGCAGGTTGATAACTGCATATTTAACCCCTCCCTCTCCAGTCTGCTGTATAAGGCCATCGACGCTAACGGGGAGAACTCTGGTCCCATCTACAACTACCGAGTGGAGATCTCCATCTTCTTCATCGTCTACATCATCATCATCGCCTTCTTCATGATGAACATCTTTGTGGGTTTTGTCATCATCACCTTCAGAGAGCAGGGAGAGCAAGAGTACAAGAACTGTGAGCTGGACAAGAACCAGGTAAACTCACCTGTCCACCTGTCTGTGGTACATTCAGTTTTGGTTACTTTTATCTTTATTATGGATGTTTCATATCACATGTAGAACTAATACATCCTCAACGCCTTTAAACTTGTTAATGAATTACATCAACAGTCACTGAGTCATCCAAACAAAAGCACACAGAACATGAACTAGTTCCTGTGTTTCCTCGTCCTGATCGAGCTCAGTCACTGTGTAGCCCTTAAAATCATTGCAGAATGAATAATGAAAATATGAACTAACTGGATGAATCTTCTTACTGTGGAAGCCCATAACAAGATTATAAAAAAATATGGGATGAAGAGTCACAATTTGGATTCAACTCATAATTTTAACTTTTATCTTATTATTTTTACTTTTTGTCTCATAATATTTACATTTGTCTCACAGTTTTGACTTTTTATCTCATAAGTTTGACTTATCACAATTTTGAATTTTACCTCATAATTTTGAATTTTACCTCATAATTTTGACTTTTATCTCATAATTTTGACTTAATAAATCAAAATGAATATTTTTTTAATCATCATGACAAAGTTTTTAAAAAGTTTCTTCATTTTGCTGGCGTAAAGTGACTTCCATATATTACTGACCTATAAGGTCAAAGCAAATGCAGGTGTAAAACAAGGTGCACGGTGACTTAAATATCCACGTTTCAGGGGTTTGTAAAGCGTTTCTAGAAATGTATATTTTCAGTTTCCCTTTAACTAGACAAGTATCAAATTATAAATCCACATATATTGAATCAAACTTGTTAATGAATTACATGAACAGTCACTGAGTCATCCAAACAAAAGCACACAGAAGTGTTTCCTCATCCTGATTGAGCTCAGTCACTGAGGAGTTCTTAAAATCGTTGTAGGATGAATAATGAAAATATGAACTAACTGGATGAATCTTCTTACTACTGAAGCCCATTACAAAGATTACAAAGAAATATGGGATAAAGAGTCACAAGTTGGACTCAACTCATAATTTTAACTTTTATCTCATTTTTTGTATTTTTTTTCTTAATATTTACATTTTGTCTCATAATTGTGACTTTTATTTCATAATTTAGATTTCTAATCTCATAGTATTGAATTTCTATCTCATAATTTAGACTTTTTCTACAATAATATTGTCTTTCTACCGCATAATTTAGATGACTTTTTATCCCATCATTTTGACTTAATAAATCAAAATTTTGACATACCATGAACATTTTTTTAATCATCATGAAAAAGTTTTTAAGCTCATGGGAAATTTAAGTTTTTCTCTTTTACTGGCAGAAATGGACTTCCATATATTACTGACCTATAAGGTGGCAAAGGCAGGTGTGAAGGTGTTAATTTGTCTTGTAGCAAATTTCACAAGATGCACAATGACTTAAAAATCCAACTTACAGGAGTTTGCAAAGTGTTTCTAGAAATGTACATTTTTAGTTTCCCTTTAACTAGTCAAGTATCAAATTTCAATCCACTTTTGTGAAAGAACTGTCAAATTATTACATCGCCAGTGGATGGTGATGTATTCCCCAGCTTTCAATCAGAAAGGAGATTCACATATATTGAATCATGTGAATCTGTATTCAACGATATACTGTATCATGATGAGTGCACATAGATAAATGTGTTTATAGAATAAAAGAATCAAAATAGACAAACAATAAAAAAAACTTTGCTTCTTCCAGCAAAAACAAAACAAAATCTCACCGTGGAAACATTACCTCTCAGAATCTAGTTGTGAATATTTTGTCTTTCTGTCTCCTCTGCAGCGTCAGTGTGTAGAATACGCTCTGAAGGCTCAACCGCTGAAACTTTACATCCCAAAGAATCCGGTTCAGTATAAGTTCTGGTCCATCATCAACTCGACCGGCTTCGAGTACGTCATGTTCGTCCTCATCCTGCTCAACACCGTCACGCTGGCTATTCAGGTTAATCTCTCTCTCCAACCTGTCACTCAAACTCTGACTCGTACTGACTGACATGAATCCCTGTGTGTGACGCGTGTGTGTGTGTTTCCTGTCCTGCAGCACTACGAGCAGTCGAAAGACTTCAGCTACGTCATGGACATCCTCAACATGGTGTTCACTGGACTCTTCACTGTGGAGATGGTGCTGAAGCTGCTCGCTCTCCGACTCAGAGTGAGAACACCAAACACACCTACAAAAAAAATACAAATAACTGGTGATATTCAATCTGTGTCTTCATGTTCAAACCAACAGTGAACTGATCTACCAACAAGTATTGTGATTTATCTTCTTCCTCACTGTGTCCAAAAACGATGAAAAACACATCAGTGAGCCACACAGTTGCGCTTTGATGACATGTTTCTTCATCACCATGAACACACGCTGTAGTTTCATTTGACTCAATCCAACACACACACTGTCCTGCAGCCAGAAATACTCACTAGAGCATCAAATGTGGATTCATCCGCCACTGAAAATAGTCCTGAACAAATGCTATATTTCCTCCTGTTTTCCTGAGACTTTTAAAATATGAAACTATATTTATGAGGAGTTTTTTTATGATCTTCAGTAGGAACCAATGAGTTTGGAGCTGAGAGACATAGATAGAGAAGGGAAGAAGGAAAGTACTGAGAGTCTAGAGGACTAACACATTGTTGGTTTGAGTCTGTACATTTTGGGGCTATAAATATCTCAGATGTGCCGATCACAGATATAAATCTGTAGTTCCAAAAATATAGAACAAGATGATTCCAGACAGAATAACAAAAGAAATAATATAATCCATTAATATGATCTTTTTTTTGATATTACTGAGGCTCAGAATATCTTATCAACATGTTTTTTTTTATATTTTAGAGCACTGACACTCTCCTCTGTCTGTTCAGATACTGATATTTGACCTGTGAGGAAACCCAGTGGACAGTCTGAATGAGTGTTTAACACCTTTCTGTCTCGTTTTTTTTTTCCAGCATTATTTCATAGACGCCTGGAACTCGTTCGATGCTCTGATCGTGGTCGGCAGCGTGGTCGACATCGTGGTCACTGAGTTCAGTGTGAGTAAAAACACTATAAATACTGTTCATGTTGTCTTCTTTAGTATCATTATGTTTTATTCAGCCGCTGGTCTTTTATAACGATACGACTGCACCTTATATACTGGATTATTATTTCTATTATTAGTATTATTATCAGTAGTAGATGTACCATATTTCAAAATGTTATACTGCAGTGTATTATATTATATACTGTATATTATTATCAATTGATTTCAGTGTTTTTAGATTAATATAATATAATTTTGATCAGAAATGTCCTCTTAATTTAACTTTTCATGTTTTTGCACAATTTTTAAAATATTTTTTTACCTGCTGCACCCACAGAATTCTTTGTAATTTTCATTTTCTACATTTTTCTTCATTAATTAAATTGTAATATTTGTATTTGTGAGCGCTGCTGCTGACGTCACTGTAAACGTTTGTCTCAGAGCGGAGAGGACAGCTCTCGAGTGTCCATCACCTTCTTCCGTCTGTTTCGAGTGATGCGATTGGTCAAGTTGCTGAGCAAAGGGGAGGGGATTCGTACGCTGCTGTGGACGTTCATCAAATCGCTGCAGGTCAGAGGGGCAGGGCTAACCAGGCGGCTGCTTCGGAGCACAGCGGCAGAGTCTAACCTCCTTCTCCTCCTCTCTCTCTCTCTCTCTCTCTCTCTCTCTCCTGCAGGCTCTGCCTTACGTCGCTCTGCTCATCGCCATGATCTTCTTCATCTACGCCGTCATCGGCATGCAGGTGAGTTTGAACAGGTGATCCTGCAGGAAGTTAACAGTCTGTTTGTTCAAATAGCTGCTCTCTTTGTGTGGATGTTGCTGTAAATCTGCTCTGAGGTGCTGATTTTTTTTTGGTTACTTCAGCACAGTGCAGCCAACTCACAGAAAGATGTTTTTTTAGAGAAAGATGCATCACTCTGTCGTGTTATTTCAATAACAGGAAGGAGATTCAGGTGTTTCCCTTCAGTCAATGACGAGGCCCGGGGTTTGTTTGACCTTCTGCTCACTCATACAGAACAATTACAACCAGCAAATCAATTAGACTCATCAAATCAATGAAACCTTTACTAAGGCTTAAAATGTGCCATCAACATGGTTCTTATATCCCTGAAACCCAGACAATCTCCTCTAATCTCACAAACATGGTGATTTGTGCTGTATTGAAAACTTCTGCACATAAAGACAAAAAAAATTACAAGATTTAAATTGTTTTTTTGTTTTAAGTCTCCTACAGTGTATATAGTACCTCTTACATACTAAATGATTGTATTTCTGAATAGCTTAACTTTGACTCTTAAACCCCATAAAGAGTCAAAGAAATAAAACTAAAGAAATGTTTTATCTGCCGAAGACTTTAGAAACACAGGTTGTACTTCCACTCTCTCTTTCTTTCTGTTTTTCTCTCTGTCAGACGTTCGGGAAGGTAGCGATGCAGTCTCACACTCAGATCAACAGGAACAACAACTTCCAGACTTTTCCTCAGGCCGTTCTCCTCCTCTTCAGGTCAGATCTTCTTCCTGTTGCGCCTCCTCTTCCTCCCTCCATGCACTAACATCACTTTATCACTCCTGGTGTCCCACAGGGCTCCGCTCTGGGTCCTCTGCTGCTTTATTTTTTTCATTTTTTGTCTTTTCGTCCTATTAGGCAACTAAACTCAATCTTAAACACATATCAGCTGTTGTAAATTAATGTAATGATCATAAAATTATAACATGAAAGTCAGGAAGGGAACAGAACTTAGTGTCAGGTTAATTTTAGGAAAATATCTGCGACTGAATCTCCAGAACTCAGTGAAACAGATAAGAAATGTTCTTGTGCAGGATATCTGTTTGGTTGTGTTCTTTTTTTTGTTTTTTTTTAACTGTGCTCTTTGTGTGTGTGTGTGTGTGTGTGTCGCTGCAGGTGTGCTACAGGTGAGGCGTGGCAGGAGATCATGTTGGCCAGTCTGCCGGGGAAACGCTGTGATCCCGAGTCAGACTACGAACCAGGAGAAGAGTTCACCTGCGGCAGCAACTTCGCCATCGTTTATTTCATCAGCTTCTTCATGCTGTGTGCTTTCCTGGTCTGAACAAACACACACACACACACACATATGAATATATATACTGTATATATATACACATGATTGAGGTAGTACACATAATACATCAATACAGAAATAAAAAACAAAAGCAGCAATGAATAAATTAAAAATAAATGATCATATTCATCAAATTAGGCTCTAGTTTTCATAATATACTGAATTTTACTAATAAAGACACATTTTCTTGACAGACATTTAATCAGCAGAAATACCAAATAAAATAAATTCAGTTTTAAATTTGAGTTTAGTATTTGATTGATTTTTTTGTTTAAAAAGTGATTAAAATGAGACCAAAAGACTTTGAGTAAAGGTTCAGTCTTAAAAACGATGAGTTACAGTTTCATCTGTGAATTAGGGTCAACACTTAACTTTTATTTTTACAATAACTTAATTAAACACACGTGCAATATTTTCAGAGACTTCTTGCATCTTATTCTAAACAGAAGAAATGCTGGGTAAAGTTGAAGATGAATTTTTCATTAGAAGTTCGGGTGGTGACAGTAGACGGTGTCGGGAAGTTGCAGTTGTCTCAGTTTTGTCAGAGTACAAATGTACAAATTATTCCTCTGGATTTCGTTCTTGTTACGTTTATTGTTAGCTTTTTGTGCTCAAAACAGCATCTTAATTCCCTGTTTTTACAATTCTGGTGAAGTTTGATAGATAAAATCTCTGGTTGCAGAAGTTTAATACCTGACTGAATCTCCCACTTAACTGTCAGAGCTCCAGTTGCATTGTGGGTAATGTAGGCGCAGGTTTTGACAAGGAAGAAGAACGTGTGGAATAAAAAAAGACAAGGAAAGATATTTCTGGTTCTGCTGAGTCAATTTTCATCCTTTTAAAAACATGAATTATTTTTGTTATGTGTTACAGGAGTGAATTAAAAGATCTGAGCAGGACTCTTTTAAAACAAAACTACGTATCTTTGACTAAATGTCCTCACTTTTTTTGGACCTTTTGTCTCCTTCAGATCATCAACTTGTTCGTCGCCGTCATCATGGACAACTTTGACTATCTGACACGTGATTGGTCGATTCTTGGGCCGCATCACCTGGACGAGTTCAAGAGGATCTGGTCTGAATACGATCCAGAAGCCAAGTATGACACACACACACACACACACACACACACACACACACACACAAATACACACACACACACACACACACAAAAACACACACACACAAATACACACACACACACACACAAATACACACACACAAATACACACACACACACACACACACACACACATACAAACACAATTATTAGCACTCTTTAACGCAAAAACTGAAATCAGAAGCAACTGTTTACTGGCTGGAGTGAGTTCATTATTTTCTGACGTAACATTGTCATAAATGTTTTTATGTAAATTAACTCTGACAGTATGAAGGTCGATGGTTTCATCTCTTCCTGCTGGTCGGAGGACAGACGTGACATTTATTCCAGAGTTGGCAACCATTTCTACTCGTAATTTCAGTTGTCTCTCCAGTTCAGATAAAATCCAGATATTTAAAACTCTTTCATTTACAGATCATAAATCTGATCACAATCTGTCTCGGTTTTCTCGGCCAACAGCCTCCAGTCCTTTTCTAATATTTGATAGCGATCTGTTCTGCTTAAGATGCATGAACGAGTGAATAAAAGATGGTGACAAGACAGTTTACATCTCAAGAACCCACTGACTCGGCTCCAGGACGCTGCCAACAGAAAAAGCAATAAATATGAACATGAAACAATAAACATAAACACAAACAGTACAGTAATTTAATTATTTTAGAGATTGTGTAGTGTGGGTGAACTATGTGCTTTCATATTGACATTGATAAAAACTGTGTGTGCAAAAAAAGCAGAATATAAATAGAAGTAATTCTAACAAAGCATCTGTTTAGTTTGTTTTTAATTTTTTTATTTTTCACAAATAAGACACAAAAAAACCCCAGAATGCATTAAAGAAGTAAAAAGTGATCGTGCTGGTGAGATAAAAACAAAAAAACCAGTAACCTTTAAAACTGACGTATATCAGAGAAGAAAAAACATGAACATACATCATCACAGACTTACAGAAGATAGTAGAATATCTGTATTTTATCGTATTGTGTTCTCTTCTCTCTCAGGGGTCGTATTAAACACCTGGACGTCGTCGCTCTGCTCAGGAGGATTCAGCCTCCTCTGGGTTTTGGGAAGCTCTGTCCTCACAGAGTGGCCTGTAAGGTAAAGAAAATATCATATCTCAGTAATAAAAAGTTCAGTATACTGGGGGTTTTGTTGCTACAGTCTTACAGTCTCTTCCTCCTCCTCCTCCTCCTCCTCAGCGTCTGGTAGCGATGAACATGCCTCTGAACGCTGACGGGATGGTGACCTATAACGCGACGCTCTTTGCTCTGGTTCGCACGGCGCTGAAGATCAAGACTGAAGGTATCTGACTACATTTGTTTCCATCTACATTTTTATTTGGATTTTCAATTTGTGTTTTTAAAAAAACACCTGAGTGGAAATTTAATTTAAAAAAAAGAGGTTAAAATATGTTAAAAAGTGTTTGTTATTATCTGAGGTGTAAAAGTTGGTGTGTGGATAAAAAGCAAATGTAAATGGACTTAGTGAATAGATGATGATGTAAATGAAGCATGTGACTGTCACTGAATAGACAAAAACATCAGATCGGCCATATGTCTGTTTCCGCTCAGCTGCTCCCAGTACAACCCCCCCAGTAAGGGTCAGCTCAGTGAATTTTACTGGACATTAAGTATGCTGATATAGTACGACTGCTCAATAGGCATGATTATGTAATTAGTGAAAGTGATGAATTCTCAAGAGGTCTCTCCAGGAGAAAGCAGTACAGTGATCTGCAGGATGCTGTCGGTTTAATTCGTGACCGGTTACTGTACTCAGGACAACTGCAAGGAAACAGATGGATGTATTCTAACTGTAGAGAGTACAGCCTACGAGTAAGAAAAGGGAATGTCCGCTTGATTATGAAAGAGCTGGATCCCAGAGGGGTTACACTGAGGAAACATGGGAATGCAAAATTATTGCAAGGGAACACATAAGAAAAAAATTCTTGTCATAACCCTTTGGCGGCTCTGTAAGGAGACTGTAATGTTCATCATATTAAAGGACCAGTCTGTAGGATTTAGTGGCATCTAGTGGTGAGGTTGCAGATTGCAACAAGCTAAATACCCGTCACCCTCCCTGTCCAAGCGTGTAGGAGAACCTACAGTGGCTACGAAACTCACGAAAAATGTGAAAGGTCCTCTCTAGAGCTCTAGAGTTTTGTTCGTCCGTCCTGGGCTTCCTTTAGAAACATGGCAGTGCAACAAGAGCTGGATAGGGCACCGCCGCTCAGCCATAAAGAATTATTGTAAAAGAGATATCTGTAAAACTGTTGACAAGACACCTCGAACTGCAAACAACGTCAATTATGACTCTTTTTATTATGAACTTATTATCCATTTGGAGGTTTTATATTGGTAAAACTTTCAGCGAGCCGAGAAAAGCGATTGAAAGGTCCATGATGTCACCACAACGTAAAGTCTATGGGACGAGCAGGAACTCGCGGGCAGGACCAGCGGGAGAAACACTACAGCGCATATTCTTTTTTTATTTTTTATTTGTTTATTTGCACAGTAAAAGCAAAACAGCATAAAACAACACAATAAAAGAGAAGAAACAAATTGTGCAGGTGAGATTTAGAAAACCCCTAGAGGCTAATGGGAGTAATCTCATCTCATTACACATTATAAACAGATACAAAAGTCATGTGATCTACAAAAATAAACAAACAAGCAACCACACAAAATCAAAAGCAAACATAAAGTAGGCAGCACAAACCAAGCATTCAGTGGGCCACACAACGCGGAAGCAAACCCGGAAGCTAGAAACTTTTTTTGGCGAACGCGCCTGCCGAGCAGTTCCTATAGGACTGAATGGGCGCCATTTTTAGTCCGGAATATTATATTCCATTTCTGCCAAGTCTGTTCTGCTAGATGCCACTAAATTCTACACACTGCACCTTTAAAACATGAAAACAAATAGAAATGTCATATCTCCATCACGTTTTCCACCTGGGTTTCCATCATTTTAGCTGGAAATTCAGTTAAAATTTGAGCTACACTCAGTGTGTGCTGTTGCTAGGTAACCCGGATCAGGAGAACGAGGAGCTGAGGGGGATCATCAAGAAGATCTGGAAGAGAATGAAACCAAAACTGCTAGATGAGGTCATACCACCACATGAAGGTACAAGTACTACAAATACTACTGATACCAATAATACTACTGGAGTGATGCTAAATAGCCTAACATGTTTAACAAGATGTTAGCTGTTAGCTGGCATGTTGTTGGTTAATGGTAGTAGATGTTTTATTGCTTGCTAAGTTGAGGCTGCTGAAGTTGACTTTCTGGCTATTTGGTAGCTCAGGTGGCACGCTAGTTAGCATAGCATGTTGTTAGCATGCAAGTTAGCTTAACATGCTAGTTGGCTTATCATGCTGTGTGTTGTTTTGGCGGCTCAGGTGTTGAAAAAATGTTGATCACTGTTTCCAAAAGACGAAGGTGACGTCCACTAATGTCTTGTATTGTCCACAACTCAAAGATATTCAGTTTACTGTCACAGACGACTAAAGAAACCAGAAAATATTCACATTTAAGAAGCTAGAATCAGGGAATTTGGACATTTTGTTCTTAAAAAATGACTCAAAACGATTAGAAAAGCAGCAAATCCTTTCATTTGAGAAGTTGAAACCAGAGAATATTTGGCAAAACGATTAATAGATTAACAAAATACTTGGCAAGTTTTCTGCAATCGACTAATCAACTAATCTAATCAGTGGCTACAGTCAGATGAAGCTGCCTATCAAGCCAGTGTAGGTCAGCCTGAGCAGATACAGTGTACGTATAAGGCCGGGTCATCTTTTAACATGAATACTGGGCTTCCAGAGGAATGGTCACTACTACACTTTTGGCACATTTTACTGTGTATTGATAACTGCTACCATAAGTAGGCTACTGCTGACTGACCTCTCTCTCCTGTTTCCTCCTGCAGAGGAAGAAGTGACAGTTGGGAAGTTTTACGCCACCTTCCTGATCCAGGATTACTTCAGGAAGTTCAGAAAGAGGAAGGAGAAGGGAGATCTAGAGGGAGAAGCCGACACCACCAACCCGTCTGCCATACAGGTCTGTCTGTTCGTGTGTACTGTATATTAAACAGTGTGTAGTTCATAATGTGTGTATTTACATGTATGTTTGTGTGTGTGTGTGTGTAGCTGTGTAAAGCCGGTCTGAAGACTCTGCAGGATCTGGGTCCAGAGATGCGTCTGGCTCTGAATGAGGACCTGGAGGAGGAAGAGGAGGAGGAGGTGATGATGGAGGATGAAGAGATGGAGGAGAACGGTGGATATAAGGTCATTATTTTATCTTACACACACACACAGGTCACACAAAGGTTAAAACTAGGTCACCTATGTAGTATTTTTTAAATTGGTGCCCTATGATTAGAGAATACTGAGAAAAATGCTGTAGATTCCCCGTATCGCTCTTAAGGGGGAATCCTAAAACAACCAGAATGCATTGCAAACTGTCCCGTACAGTCCGCTACTGATTGTGTGTTTACAGAGAGCAGGTGGGTTCCCAACATTTTTCCTCATTGAGTCTGGATATATTATACTGGTGTGCATTAAACAAACAGCGTGCTGGAGTTAGTCATGTGTATCATTGCAAACTTACTGAGAGTTGTACACAAGCCAGAATGCTGCCAGTGGACAGCCAAAAAAAACCCTCTTCATTTCAGCTTGGTTTGGGAAATAATCCTGGTCAAAGTTGTGAAAAACTGCAACCAAACGCTGTTTTGTTTATCATTATGGACGACAAGAAACTGGGAACTAAATGCTCAAGCTGAATGCAGCCGCAAAAGTTACAGGTAACACACAGTCGCTGTTGTGCTGTTCTATAATATAATATTCTGCGAGGAAACAAAGTCAGGTTTACCAAAGCACCACAGAACTTTCAGTTCTGTGTCCATTCTGTCTGCCGATCCTCACCAGGCAGGCTGTAGCTCCGGTGGTCGCTCTCTCCTCCACATTCAGTTGTGTCTGATTCCACATCACGATACTCAGCCTTATAAGTTGTAACCCAGATAGCAAAATTAATGTGGCCCAGATCCACAGACCCACACTCGACACTTTCAGCACTTTTCATCCGCCCCACATACTGATCTGTTTCCCAGATCTGGGCCACAAGCGAGCTGTATGTCAACCAAGAACAAACCAGATAAACCAGAACTGGCCCACATCTAGAATACACATACCTGAGAGCACCACATCTTTACCAAAAAAGGCCCAGATTTCATTTGGGATATTTGGGTCATATTTTCTATTTTAAATTGTGGCCATTTCAGGCTCACATCCATTTTGTGAAGGCCAGAAGAAGACCAGCAGTCATTGCCTGAAGTGGCCCACCTCCGTATGCTATCTGGAAATAGTAGCAACACACCTCTGCTCTGACGTTATATTATAAAGCTAGTTGGGTTTTTTTTTTGTTTCATTCAGTTTTTCTGTCCACTTGAGGATCAAAATTCTCTGATTTGTCATCAGTGGAATCACAGAGAAACTCAGCAGCTGAAGTTTGTGTGTCAGCTGCGACTGTAGTGTAGCTCCTGTGGTTCTTTCTACTCCATATTCTGTTGTGTTTGATTTCACAACATGATATTCGGCCTGTGTTTAGTAGTATGATATTTTGGTGTCTGCTTTTCCCTATCAGTGAGGTAACATGGTAGACATTGATGAAGTCGTCCTTTAAGGTTTTTTCGTCCCCCTGATTAAACTTCAGCTGATGCTCTCTGTGTCTGCAGGGTGAAAATGGTTTTGGACCAGAAACAGATCGACGAGGCTCCACACTGACCTCTCCCACAGGTAAATATCAATATTTTTAAATGTGACCTTTATTTAAATGAAAACTGGAAATCTCTTTTGCATCCGTGCATAGTGTGTAACTTGACATCCCTCCTCTGTCTGCAGGGCCTGGTGGCGTTGTAGGTGATGGCGGTGTGTCTAACGGCGGTCTGATCCACCGGGTTGGTTCGCTCACCAAGATGCCAAATGGCAGCGAGCACGACGAACACATCCGCCGCGGAGAAAACATGAGGTCATCTGTCAATCATCACCATCACCGGCGGGCCTCAGTGAAGAACAGTGTGCTGGACCACGTCCACAAGAGGCCGTCCTACTACAAACATGGAAGGTAGGTCATCTTACCACTAATATGGAAGGTAGACGGCCATACAAAAAATATGTAAGGTAAGCTGTTGTACTAGAAATACTGAAGGTAGGTCATCCTATTACAAACACTGAAGGTAGCTTGTTGTACTACAATCATAGAAAGTAGGCCTCCAACTACAAACAAAGAAGGTTGGCCACTATTCTACAAACATGGAATTTAGGCTGTGGTACTACAAACACTGAAGGTAGGCTGTGGTACTACAAATATGAAAGGTAGGCTGTGGTACTACAAACACTGAAAAATAGGCTGTGGTACTACAATTATGAAAGGTAGGCTGTGGTACTACAAACACTGAAGGTAGGCTGTGGTACTACAAACACTGAAGGTAGGCTGTGGTACTACAAACACTGAAGGTAGGCCACCATACTATGAACACAGAAGGCTGGCCACTGTACAAATATGGAAGGTAGTTATTTGTATCACAAATATAGAAGGTAGGCTGTCATACCACAAACATTGAAGGTAGAGCTTTCAAATTAGTGGGTCACATAAAGTCAATTAAGAAGATATTCAGGTTGAAATGTGTTTTTGGGGAGCCGTGTGCTTTGACTGACGTGTCTCAGCCCATCACGCTGTCTTCTTCTTCTGCAGGAGAGACTCGAGGGAAAGATACTGGAGGAACGAAGACATGGAGGCGTACGGAGAGCAGGGTTACTACAGCAGAGAAGAAGACAACGACAGCATCACCTCCAGAGACAGGTACACACACACAGACAGGTACACACACACAGACAGGTACGCACACACAGACAGGTACACAGACAGACAGACAGACAGGTAAATGTGTTATTCTGTGTGTAAAAATGTGTGTGTGTGTGTGTGTGTTTCCAGGCATTATCCTGACGAGCTTCCTCTGTACAGAGACCACTACAATGGCCACGCCTCCTACACCAACAGTAACTATGGTAACGGATACAACGAGGGCAGAAGGACGACCCGGAGACGCCTGCTTCCTGCCACGCCCACAGGTGAGATGACTTCAGACAGATCATGATTATATTAATAACATAGACAATTAAATAGATTTATTCATTAAATAATTGACAATAAAACGAATAAGTAAGTGATGAAATATATTTTAAAAAGTGTAAAAAAATAAATAATAATAAATGATGAAAATATACTTCTCTAAATTAATTTAAAAAGTGGGCAAATAAATATCCAAATAAATTATATATTTTTTTTAAATTGCTATATAAATAAAGATTGCTATTATTATCATTATCAGTGTGACATCATCACTGTCAGTGTGACATCATCAGTGACAGCTGAGCGTTTGTTTCGTTGTCGTGTGTCAGGTCGGAAGCCTTCATTTAACATCCAGTGTCTGAGACGTCAGGGCAGCAGCGACGACCTGCCGATCCCCGGAACGTACCACCCCACCTCCCCTCCACGCCGCACACGCACACAGGTACACATACACACACACACACACACACACACACAGTTATACAAAAACACACACACACACACAGATATTAACACACACTCGTCTTCTCTCTGCAGCAGCAGACGTATGGCAGTTATGAGTCCCGTCTCTCATCCGGTCGCTCATCTGCGGCCTCCTCGGCGTCCTGGGCGAATCCTTGTCCTCGCCGCGGTCGCCTACTTTATGCTCCTCTCATCCTGGTGGAGGAGGAAGGCAGCCCATCATGGGGAAGAGGGGGAGGAGGAGGAGGAGGAGGAGGTGGAGTAGGAGGAGGAGCAGGAGGAGAGGGCAAGAAGGGAGTAGCAGGACGAGGTGAGGACTGTTAGCATTCGTACATTATTACCTTCACCGCTAATCTTAGTCACAAAAATGTATTTAAGCGTCCAAATGAGTCAAATCAAGTAGATATCTTTCAACGTTACAGTCTTTTTAGTGCCAAAGTCCCTCTTTTTGTTACTATACTTCCACCACAAAGAGGGAATTTGATGCTAAAAAGACTGTAAATGTGTCAGATATCCACTTGATATGACTAACTCAGACTGCTGAAGCTGAATAGAAGCTTCACACAGACTTTTAAATGACTGTGTGGACACACTGTGGATTTTATCCTCCATCACTTACATTGAAAACACATTTGAAGGATCTTTTAATATCCAGTATGAACAGGAGGAATGATTACAGCGAGGAAAACCTCTTTCACTGTTCATACGGACACCTGACTATTGTTGTAAGATACACTTGAAAAACTGTGAACGTGTCCTTTAACTACAAACTCAGTAATAAACATGTAGTTGACTGAATGTCTCTCTGACAGTTAATAACATTATAAAGCTGCGTTAAGGTAAAAAATATAAATATGTAAAACCAGTTCTGTTGTATTGGATCATATCTGATTAAACTGGTGGCCTCTGAGTGAAAACATGTTGCTGTATTTTGTCCATCAGGTGTCAGTGTGACCGGTGCAGCGCCCAGACCGGCCTGGTACGGTGGCCCTGCAGGGACATCAGGTAGGAAGAATGAACAACACAAACTGTATATTTTATTACCAACGTCCTCCTGTGATTTTAATCCTGTCTGATCGAGGGTCTGATGAGCACAGATTATAAATATGAATGTTTTTAAAATTTCCTTTCATATTCATCCTGCATGTGACATGAACGTGACTACAGCTGCAACTAATCATTATCGTGTCAAGGTCAGAAAAAAGTGACAAATGCTTGTTATAACCCAAGTTGATGTCTTCAAATCTCTAACAGTTCAAAACCCCAAAATATTCATTTCTCTCATATTCTCTTTTTTTCAAATTACAAGTTTTTGATATTTTTGCTTAAGAAATGACTAAACGATTATTCAATTATCAAAATACTGGATTGGCCTGAATATAAGACGACGCCCCCTTTTCCAACAGCTGTTTTAGTAATAAGACTTTCTGAGGATACAACAGTTTGACACTCGTCCTGTTGGGAAAGTTTACCTGAGATATTATTAATCCAAGAAGAAGAGAGTCTTCATCCCTCCATTAAAGCAGAAGGTAAATCCCTCATTAGTGTATCATCTCTCAGACCACGTCTACATTAAACTGGATAAATCTCAAAACGCCGTTTTTGAGAAATACTTCCGTCTACATTAAAATGCCAAATGCTCCTCCTACTGGGCATGTGCAGAGGACAAACAAGCAAGTTAGCCACAGAAAACCAGCGAAGAAGAACCAGGATGCTGTTTCCGTTTCTGCAGGGGTTTCCTGACATTTGCAGCAGATTCCAACAGTTTGAGCAGAGAAAGGCGGTAGATAACTACGATTAACTCTGAACAAGCTGTCAAAGTAAATATAATGTGAACAACACCCGCATGAAGTCGTCCGCCATTGTTGTGTTTCTTCTTCTTCTGCCAATGAAGCGCCGCGCTACTGCCACCATCTGTTCTGTCACTGATATGACAGCGTGTCTACAAAGCTCCGTTCTCCCCCGAACAAACAACAACACCAAGCCGGCGTTTCACATTAACACACTCTGGAGGACGTTTTGGAAAAGCTTCGTTTTCAGGGGAGAAAAACGCTGTTTTAGTCTGTTTCTGCAGTAAAAGCGTCGTTTTCACCCGTCGTGAATTTATTTCCTTCGCAGCGGAAAAACACGTCACAAGAACCTTCAGAAACTCCTGCAGCTCAAACTGAGCTAACAAACACTTTTACTGCTGACTGATAAACAAACTGGGAGAAACTTGCTATCCTAGCAACATTAATGCTACAAACAACCCATAATGCAACACTCCCTGTAGTCATTTTACACCAGAACACTCAAAAATAATATCTGATGTTGTGAACATGTGACTACACACTCTTTCAAACGTAATTTCCAAAATTAAATATGGTCTTATATTCAGGCCAATACGGTAGCTGCCGATTAATTTTCTCTCAATTCACTAATTGATTACTAATTGATTACTAATTGATTGATGGTTGCAGCTGTGTTCCTGTTTGAAGTGGTCATGTGACTGTGTTCTGTTTTCTTGTAGCTCCTCCTCCGTACAGAGCATACACCACCCTCAGAGTTCCCTCTCAGCTCGGCGCTCAGTTCACAGAGAAACGAGGATCAGCTGACAGTCTGGTGGAGGCGGTGAGCATCGATATTGATCGATCAGATATTGATCAGTAGGTGTGTTAAACTGAAGCCGCTGACTGTTGGTTCTTCTCTCTGCAGGTTCTGATCTCTGAGGGTCTCGGCCTTTACGCTCGGGATCCGAAGTTTGTGGCGTTTGCGAAGCGGGAGATTGCCGACGCGTGTCACATGACGGTGGATGAGATGGAGTCGGCCGCCAACGACCTGCTCGGCTCCGGGAGCCACACTTTCCTCGGCAACGCCGGCGCCGACCCCGCCGCGCTCTACAGCGACGAGGAGCCGATCAGGACGGGCCGCGACGAGGACGAGCTGGCGGACGAGATGACCTGCGTGACATCATTCTGACGGGCTGACGCTCTGGACCAATCAATGATAAGAGAGAGAGAGAGAGAGAGAGAGAGGACCTGAGAGAGGCGGGGCATCAGTGATTGACAGGACATTTGACCAATCAGCTGACAAGACAGAGAAGCGTCGGGGTTACTCAAAGTTTAAGATTTTTGACCAATAGGAGGAAACAGAGAGAGTAAAGGTTAAAGGTCACTGTTGATGTAAATGTTGTCATTTTATGGACAGAATTTAAATGAGAGAGGAGGAGTTTAAGAGGGAAGAAGAAGAAACAATAATAAGGAAAGAACAGAGAAAGAAACGATAAAAAGGAAAGAAGAAGAAGACAAAAAGAGGGAAGAAGAGAGAAAGGATAAACATTTAAGGAAAGAGGAAAGGAAGGAAGAGTAAAGGGAAGAAGAGCGGGATGGTGGTTGAAACGGGATAAAGAGGAAAAAAATGGAGGAAGAAAGGAAGGAGACAAAGAGGAAATGAAGGGAAGAGGGTTGAGAGACAACGGATACAAATTTAAGGAAGAAGGTGAAGAAGAGGGAAGGAAAGAGACAAAGAAGAAAGACAAAAGGAAGGAAGGATAGAAGAAGATTTAAGTATTAAATAAAAGAACGAGGTATTAGCTAATAGAATCACGCATTACTGTCTTTCTGATATTAAAATAATAAGATGAAAGTCAGCGGTGAACGTTCTTCAGAAATACAGGAAGTTGAGCTCCTGTCTTTGGATTTAATGTGTTTTTAAAGGTCAAAGGTCACGACTGACAGTTTGAGTTTTATATATCAGGATGGGTTTTTTTTGACGCTGTGTTGAACTTCCTGCTCTGCAGCTTTCTGGAGCCGTTTGGAAGATTTTATTAACGTGTATTTTTATTATTCTGTGTTGGCTGAGATCCAATCAGACGATGAACTGAAAAGACTTTTTTTCTTGTTTTGTTTTTTTATTTCAAAGGAGAAACTGTTTGTTCGTTCACTGTGTTCAGCTCTTCTGTTTTGTTTTTTTTTTTTTTAAATGTTTGATATTTTTTATTCATTCTAAAAAAAAGAGAGAAACGGGAGAAAAAAGTTTGTTTGTTTGTTTGATTCTCGACCGCCGACAGTCCGGTGTGTTTATGTCTCGTCTGAATTTTTTTGTGTTTCCGTCATCTTTTTTTTTTGTTTTGTTTTTTTTCTTTCCAACTGTTCGGACAGTTTCCCAGCAGTTAAGGGCTTTTTAATTCCCCACCTGGATTCCCTCAAAATCCTCCTCAGACGTTCAGAAGTGAGAAACAGCTCTGTCTGAACCCTCATTTACCTCAAATAAAGACTGAAAACAAGCTGCTGTTTTGCCTCGATGTTATTTCACATCTCGGTTCTGTTTTCTTTGCCTCCTCACAAGTATAAGCTTCAGTTTTAAAAAAAAAACAGTCATTTTCTTAAAAAAAACTGGACACTAACGCCTCACGTTGCCTTTTTTATATCCACAGGAAACGTTTCAGACACGTTTCTAATATAGTTTAAGTTGTTTTGCTGATATTCTTCATGTCTCACAAACATAAACATGTCTGCAGCTTATTTAGATGTTGTAATAATTACTTATTTAATTACTGTACAATCCCACACTGTCTTTATCTGAATGTCCTGAATAGTGTTTAAGTAGCAACATTATGGAGTTTCTGACCTCTAGCAGCACTGTGAAGTAGTTTGTTTTGTTTTATTTGTATGTATGAACTGTACATAGATATGTATGTGTGTAAATAGGTATGTAGACAGTAAACAGTATGTAAACAGCTGCATTAATAAAGCGTTTTTAAGGAGCTCCAGAGTGGCCAAAATACATCAGGGCACATTTTACTACATCGAACTACAATTCATCCTCACGCTTTGGTTGATTTGTGCACATGAGATAAGTGTATTCACACAGGAGTCGACTCAGCTGCTGAGTTATCAGTAATAATGTTTAACGAGCTCCGCAGGACAAACATTAATCCTTCAACAGTCGGATGTTTTAAATATATATCGTCATCCTGCTGAATCTAAACACAGACAGGAGTCATTAATATATGAATTAGAGTTTGCCGCCTCTGAGTTCAGACACTCTCTGGAATATGAGTCTTGATTTTCTATCTGAGAAGCTGCAGTAGTTTAGATCAGACACAGTGTAGATTTGACACTTGTGCCCTCATGTGGCAGCATCGTATCACTTCTCTGCTATTCACTATGTGCTCTTTAAATGGTGAATCAGTGCTGAAATAAAGGATAGCCTTTCATTTTCTGCAAATCATGAATAATAATAGTTAAGTGCAAAATGAACAGAGCATCTGTTTGTTAGAGGATCAATCCAACCAAAACCTCTTAGAACATGGAGCCATGCAGATTAGTTTGGTTTTATTTGCCCAGTTTTTTTAGAAATGTTTCTGTAATATTTCTGCTGCCACCTGAACTCTAATGAGATTTAATTTTTGGTACTTAAAGTGTTTAAAAATCACATTTTAAAATTAAACAGCTGTGTGTCCAGAAAGTGTGAATGTTACTGTGGATAACAAAAAGAAACTATCTGAACAGATGTCACATGTTTAGTAGAAATCAGTAACTCATTGTTCTATTCTATTCTATTCTATTCTATTCTATTCTATTCTATTCTGTATGTCAACCAGTAAAAAAGCAAAACACTTATAATCAATGATTGAAAAGCACAACTTTCTGTATCTTGTTTAATTCATTATGTGTCTGGAAAAATGTAACTCAGAAGTTCAACATGATCAGAATAGAAGATCAATAGAAGATCAATAGAAGATCAATAGAAGATCAATAGAAGATCAATAGAAGATGGCACATTATTCCCTGCAGGTAGCTTGTTTATATTTAAACATGTTACATCAACATAAAAACTTCGTATTCACTGACTTTTATCAAATATACACGAACAGATCAAATATTTTGCATGTACCATTAGAAATGAAACTGACATGTTAGAAAACATTTGTTTCACATGGCTACTTCATCGTCATCATCATCATCATCGACAGCATCATTATCATTATCTGTAGCACGTGTCACTATGTACATAGTTGTTTTACAAAAGGAAAAAGTTTTGTTTGACATAATAAAAGATGATTGTTCATCTTATGTGAAACAGGTGGAATAAAGACGTGTCACTGAAGAAGAGAAAAACATGTTTCAATGTTCATTCGGACTGTTGTTTTAGGAAAAACTTGAAAAACTGTGAACTCCTCCTTTAAATGCCCAGCGTCCTGTAGTTACCAGCTGTGGCAGCAGAGGGCGCTGTAGCAGCTGCTCCTGCTCTCACTTTAACATATCTGAACTTTAATTGGGAATTCAGCCAAAAATACATTAATGCAACTTTAAACTACCATGTGATCCTTTTCATCTGATTTACAGTTGAGTCGTATCCTTCAGCGAAACCAATAAAAAAGACTAAACACAGACAGAAAGACTTAAAGAAAGTCACCTCCATGTTTCTGCTGTCTGAGGTTTGTTTTATAACCATTGTTTATTCAGGGAAAATTGGGCATTAAGTTCTTTTACAGCAGTGTCCTGAGTTCACATTCATACAGGCTAGAAGGAGATACAGTATGATATATGATATATGATAACAACCACAGTAATAACAATAAAATATCACATAAAGCAAATAACTATCAGACATGTCTGCACTGAAAAAAAAAAAAGTTATTTCACAGAAATTTACTGTATTATTTTACAGTTTTTTTGTTTTTTCTACATTAAGTGTAAATGCCATAAAAACACAGTAAATTATTTTTTATTAAAAATACTCACCATAAAATAAAGGCTGTAATCTGTAAATTAATATAATGGAATATTATAGTTTTTTAACAGGATTTTTCAATTACTTAATGGTCTTGAATGTTACGTTACATTGAATTCTATGTAAAAATATAAATAATATACATCCTATTACTGAATGTAAAATTAAGGCAACTTTCTGTCTTTTTACGTTAAAAAAAAGTTTTTTAAAAAAAAAGTAAAAAAACCCCACTTATATTATATCTATATATTAGATATTTACTGTAGACATTATTTGCATTTTTACAGTCCAACTTTGTAAAAACAAAAAATATAGAAAATATTGCCGGAATGCAAAATAAATGTATAAATGTGCACAAAAAAATGAAAAACATTGCAGAAATATCTTAAAGTGACCTAATTTAAATAATGGCTTGTTTTATACAGTATTCTTTTGTAAATTCATAGAATTATCCAATTTATCCTTAAGACCGCCCCATCAAAGCACACATTTCTGGATGTAAAACACAAAAAAATTATGTGAAATTATATTCAAATTATCCTCCTTTTACACCCATTAATGGTATCTTGAGAGCTTTAGGCTTTAATTGTTTGTGATTATCTCATCTATTTAAAGTAAATTCCTGGTAAAAACATTGGTTTGATATTGTACAAAAAAATAGGATCATGCGAAAATGTCTTACAAAAAAATAATTTTAATAATCATTACCTTATATAAACATTATCTGAAAGTAATTACAAGCAACTATCCAATAGATCTACAGACTTTTCCAATTAATGTATGAGATTTACTGTATATAAATAGTATTTGACAGTAATTACAAGCAACTATCCAATATATCCATCTGATACTCTTCTTCAGAGGGATATTTTTTGTAGCTCCCTCAATTTGTTTTGTGCATTGCGTTGTGGGAGAATATTATCCATCAATAGCATACACAAAAATAAATCAAAAGTCAATTTTGTCACTTTTCCATTATCAACACACTAAACATTTAAACCTGCTGTATACTGAATGAGTGATCCAACTGTGGTGAATGACGAATGAGCAGAATACACTGAATGAAACTTAATGACTCTTTTGTACACTCTACTGCTGTGTTTTTTTTAGATATATATTGTATAGTCTGAATATACGTTCATATTTCTATCTCCAGTGGATTGGAAATGTGCTTTGGGGAGATGTCAATCAAAGACAGTCTATGCAGGCCCACACAAGACTGTCTGAGACGAAGGTTGATAATTGTGAGAGAAATGTGGTGAAATCTTTTGATGTCAGTCCAAACGGCGTCCTAGATTCTAGTGCTACAATTCACCACACATTCATCTCACAATCTGACAGCCTCATATTGATATCCACAGTCTGACACTGACTGTGACCAAGATTTTATCATAGGTATCTCACACAATGTGACATTCAATAAACTTATAAGATCGTTGTTGTCACACAGTCTAGAGGTGGCTTTAAGTCAAGGAAAGAGATATGTGATACTCTTGAGGTTCTGTTATGACATAACAGGTGAGGGTAACAGGTGACAGAAGAAGACAACCGAATGCATCCTTGTCTAGCTGTGCTGACTACACCAATGTTACTTAACCTGTAAGATGGTAATAAGAGCCAGTGGAGAAGCTTGTTAGCTCTAATGCTAGCTAAGCTATAACCAGTTTGTACTGTAACAAACCAGTTTAGACAACAGGAAGCAGAACCCTCATGCAGACACTCAGACAGGCTGGTTGAGTGAAAGACAGTTTTACTTTTAAATTCAATAAACAGACTTCTAGTTGACAATCTCAACTCAAGGCAGTGAAGCAGGAAGGCGGGTGACCACAGACACACAGCAGGTCAAACTGGATCAGCAGCAGCAGCTTTGCAACACAGAGGATCTGGAGAACTGATCATCATCAGCTACATGAGTCGCATGTTTTACCTGCAAGACTCGTGTTTTAATGCTGTTGTTCATCGTTTGTGATGTGAAAACATCAGAGAAATAAAAAGCTTGTATCCTGGTATTAGTTGAGTTATAACATCCAAAAGCACCGCGGAGCGTCTCTCCTGCAGGCTGCTGACAGCGCTGCCAGCCGGACAGTTGATCACACTGGACGGTAGAGGAGGAGACGCAGAGACGCTGGTACATGTCTGTTTCAACAGCAGTTGAATGACTTCACAACATTTAACAGCAGAGCTGAGAGTAAACCTGAGTCTGTATAAACAGGTGCATTTGTTGTCACTGAGCCTCCATGCCAGAAGCTTGGAGAGTGTGTGCTGTAGGGACGTCAATCAGGTACATTTTTCCAAGACATTTTAAAAGATACTGGGACAGAGTGTTTAAAGTTACAACGGTTTTAAGTTATAAAACTGTCTATTGTTTTATCAAATAACATGTCTTCTCAAGGCAGTTATTGGTCAGTGTGTCTCTACTTTGGTGTAAATGAGGTCATGACCAAGTGTGCAGAGTTGGAGGAAGAGATACAATGCATGACAGTCCACACTGGACTAGATGGAATGTGCCTCCATCCATGGGTCCTGCAGGCTGCGTCCAACAGCTACAGGCAGGACTATGGTGAACTGGAGGCACAACAACATGTATAAACATGTCTGCGTGGTAATATCATCATGTGTGGTGCTGAGAATAAGGCAGAAGTTTCCTGATCCATCCAATGACTACACTGGTTTTCATTATCCACAAATATAGATTCAATAGGACAATAAAGTGGTTCACTTGTGAATATGTTTATGGAACATTTTCTGTCTCATTACCTTCTAAAAATGCCTTGGCAAAATGAATAAAAGAAAAGGTTAGTTACATTATGAATAATTCATAAAATAGTTTATTGGCTATTCTGTATAGCTGTAGTAATGTATGCAATAGCTTATATTTTGTTTCAGAATGAATGCTCAAGTACATACTGAATGTTTGTATACTTTTATTTTATAACACTACTTTTATAACTTTCAGGGCCAAAGATTAACATCTTCAACATGAACCAGTTTTACCAAAATAAACAATATAAGAACAACTATAGGATCTAAGTAAAAGGAAAAAAGGCCCAGTGTCTTCTCAAATTCATGTTAAATAGAGCAGGTCTAGACCGTAGTCTTTAATTTACAGAGACCCAACATCCCTCCATGAGCTGCACTTGGTGACAGCAGCAAGTAAAAAGTCCCTTTAATGGGAAGAAACCTTAAGCTGAACTGGACTCTAGGTGGACGCCATCTGCCTCGACCTGTTGGGTTGAGAGAAAGAGGGACAGAGAGACACTGTTGTTGTTGTTGTCTTTTAGAAATAAAACTGTATTAGTGTAATGTATTTCCTCATTAGCTACCTAGCATTTATACCAGCCTCTTGTCTATTGTGCTTCTGAGCTGATTGTCTGCCTGTCTGTCTGCTCCCAGTCTGGATTTTGTTTGATGATTCCACTTTTTCATCAAGCTAATTCTTCAGTATTTGTGCTGCTGACATGTTTGATCTGATCTCTCTTCATGATACAGACCCTTGAGCCGGTACTAATGAATGATTTGAATCTAGTGAAGTTTGACCATGTTCTCTTTGCGGCCTGTGAAACGCTGCTGAATGTGCTGTTGATGTTTATCTGATGATCTTAAAACACAGAGTGAAGCCACAGAAGTTTGAATATGTGTTATCAGTGTATAAAATACTAACGAAAGGAAGCTAAAACACTACTTTAAGACAACATGTCTTCAACTGATCTGAATCATTCTCTCAACACCAAATCAACATTAAATTAAAACTGACTGAAACTGAACATTCACTTTATTTTTAACTTTACTTTCTTTAGCTTAAAATAAAAGAGTTAAGATTTAAACCTGACATCAGTCAAATTCATTTTAGAGTTTCATCACAGTTACAGAGTCAAAGCAGCTTCATCATGAAACTGCTGATGTACAAAACAGAAAGCGAGAGTTCAGCTAAAGTTCAGCTTAACAAAACATGAACCATCCATCATGAATAGTTGTTGCTCATTAATGTGTTTGATATTAGAAAGTATGAAATATTCACTAAATGTTTATATGGTGCTCATAGATCCTAAATGGAGCTGGTTAAAGTAAAGTGTCCTTATCTTCAGCCAGAGTTGAAATGATAATTTATTATTTTATTATTATGAAATATTATATTATTAATTATTATATATCATTATATAAGAGCCTTCACAGCAGTTTTGATCATGAATCTAAATCAGATTTGATATAAACTATGTAATACAGAATGAGGCCCACCTCCCACGTTGACAACCTCTGGTCTGGAGGATGAAGTGCTGGTGATTGTAAATCACTCCCTGCTGACTGGTAGTTTCCCCCTGCCACTGAAAACTGCTAGTAACCTGGATCCTTCAGTGCTAAATGAGTTCAGGCCAATTTCAAATCTTTCTTTTTTAAGTAAAATTCTTGAGAAATTAGTATTTAAACAGCTAAATGATCACATAAATTTCAGCTGTATATTTGAGAAGCTATAATCCGGCTTTCATCCTCACCACACAGCACTGAGACAGCACTAGTTAATGATTTAAATGACCTGAGAATGAACATGGATGACAAGAAACTTTCAATATTAGTTCTTTTAGACTTAAGCGCTGCTTTTGATACAGGTGATCATGAAATCCTTATTAACAGTCTACAGAAGTGTGTTGGCCTCTCTGGCTCAGTTTTAAATTGGTTTAGGACTCATCTGTCCAGCTGAGACTGTTTTGAACTGCCTTTTAAAACTGCCTTTTATCCCCATATTGTTCAAGTGAAACTGTTTCTCTCCCAGGCAGATACTGAGACACTTATGCAAGCTTTTATCACTAGCTGGCTTGATTACTGCAATGCTCTCGTTTCTGGTCTACCTAAGAAAGTTATAAATAAACTGCAGATCATTCAGATTGCAGCAGCATGTGTACTGACTAAGACCTGAAGGAGAGCACACATCTCACCCGTCCTAAAGTCCCTTCATTGGTCAGTTTTAGAATCAATTTAAAGATCCTTTTATTGGTGTTGAAATCATTCAGTGACAGTGTTGTAGTACTCGAGTCCAGGACTTCGGACTTGAGTTGGATTCTAGTTCTGATTTTCAGGACTCGTGACTCGACTTGGACTTCAACTCGAGCATTGACTGCATTCGGACTCGGAAGTTGAAGACGAGGAACTTGAACTTGTTAATTGATAAAGAAGTAATATATATCCGATTTTTTGCTGTCAAATATTCCGCACATAGCCACACTATGGTTCACGTCACGCACACAGCAGCAGCTGCGGCACAGACAGCAACAACCACACATGTCGTTGGTATGGAAGTTCTTTAGCGTGAGTGAAGAAGACACAAAGCTCGCAATTTGTAATACCTTTAAGTCCAAAAAAAAGAAAGAAAGAAAGAAAGAAAATCAGAATCGGCCAAGAAAATTGCAATCAGTGCATCATGAATATGTTTAATATAGAACTTTTTTATCTGTATGTCAGCTCTTTGACTGCCAGAGTGGAGCACCGGAGCCCATCCTGGAACTCCACTCAGACTCAACCTTGATGACTCGACCTCGAACACTGAGGACTCGAGACTTAGTGACTCGATTAAAACACTGCTCAGTGGACTAGCACCTGAATACTGTACTTGTCAGACATGTATGCTTCCTCTAGATCACTCATGTTGCAGAGAGAGAGAGAGAGAGAGAGAGAGAGAGAGAGAGAGAGAGAGAGAGAGAGAGAGAGAGAGAGAGAGAGAGAGAGAGAGGAGTGTTAACATAAGGCATCGTCAGCTTCCTGATTGATCAGACAGACATATAGAGGCAGTTCTCTGACAGTCCCCCCCTTATTTTGACAGAAGGCTGTCAAATAAGACCAGGTATATTACTGAAATGGATACAACTGCTACAAACCTGACTTGTGTTGTAGTAAACCTGAGTCTGTATAAACAGGTGCATTTGTTGTCACTGAGCCTCCATGCCAGAAGCTTGGAGAGTGTGTGCTGTAGGGACGTCAATCAGGTACATTTTTCCAAGACATTTTAAAAGATACTGGGACAGAGTGTTTAAAGTTACAACGGTTTTAAGTTATAAAACTGTCTATTGTTTTATCAGATAACATGTCTTCTCAAGGCAGTTATTGGTCAGTGTGTCTCTACTTTGGTGTAAATGAGGTCATGACCAAGTGTGCAGAGTTGGAGGAAGAGATACTATGCATGACAGTTCACACTGGACTAGATGGAGTGTGCCTCCATCCATGGGTCCTGCAGTCTGTGTCCAACAGCTACAGGCAGGACTATGGTGAACTGGAGGCACAACAACATGTATAAACATGTCTGGGTGGTAATATCATCATGTGTGGTGCTGAGAATAAGGCAGAAGTTTCCTGATCCATCCCATGACTACACTGGTTTTCATTATCCACAAATATAGATTCAATAGGACAAAAGTGGTTCACTTGTGAAAATGTTTATGGAACATTTTCTGTCTCATTACCTTCTAAAAATGCCTTGGCAAAATGAATAAAAGAAAAGGTTAGTTACATTATGAATAATTCATAAAATAGTTTATTGGCTATTCTGTATAGCTGTAGTAATGTATGCAATAGCTTATATTTTGTTTCAGAATGAATGCTCAAGTACATACTGAATGTTTGTATACTTTTATTTTATAACACTACTTTTATAACTTTCAGGGCCAAAGATTAACATCTTCAACATGAACCAGTTTTACCAAAATAAACAATATAAGAACAACTATAGGATCTAAGTAAAAAGAAAAAAGGCCCAGTGTCTTATCAAATTCATGTTAAATAGAGCAGGTCTAGACCGTAGTCTTTAATTTACAGAGACCCAGCATCCCTCCATGAGCTGCACTTGGTGACAGCAGCAAGTAAAAAGTCCCTTTAATGGGAAGAAACCTTAAGCTGAACTGGACTCTAGGTGGACGCCATCCGCCTCGACCTGTTGGGTTGAGAGAAAGAGGGACAGAGAGACACTGTTGTTGTTGTCTTTTAGAAATAAAACTGTATTAGTGTAATGTATTTCCTCATTAGCTACCTAGCATTTATACCAGCCTCTTGTCTATTGTGCTTCTGAGCTGATTGTCTGCCTGTCTGTTTGATGATTCTACTTTTTCATCAAGCTAATTCTTCAGTATTTGTGCTGCTGACATGTTTGATCTGATCTTTCTTCATGATACAGACCCTTGAGCCGGTACTAATGAATGATTTGAATCTAGTGAAGTTTGACCATGTTCTCTTTGCGGAAACAGCCTGTGAAACGCTGCTGAATGTGCTGTTCATGTTTATCTGATGATCTTAAAACACAGAGTGAAGCCACAGTGGTTTGAATATGTGTTATCAGTGTATAAAATACTAACGAAAGGAAGCTAAAACACTACTTTAAGAGAACATGTCTTCAACTGATCTGAATCATTCTCTCAACACCAAATCAACATTAAATTAAAACTAACTGAAACTGTGAACATTCACTTTATTTTTAACTTTACTTTCTTTAGCTTAAAATAAAAGAGTTAAGATTTAAACCTGACATCAGTCAAATTCATTTTAGAGTTTCATCACAGTTACAGAGTCAAAGCAGCTTCATCATGAAACTGCTGATGTACAAAACAGAAAGCGAGAGTTCAGCTAAAGTTCAGCTTAACAAAACATGAACCATCCATCATGAATAGTTGTTGCTCATTAATGTGTTTGATATTAGAAAGTATGAAATATTCACTAAATGTTTATATGGTGCTCATCTTATCTTCAGTCAGATTTGAAATGATAATTTATTATTTTATTATTATGAAATATTAAATTATTAATTATTATATATCATTATCACTCCCTGCTGACTGGTAGTTTCCCCCTGCCACTGAAAACTGATAGTAACCTGGATCCTTCAGTGCTAAATGAGTTCAGGCCAATTTCAAATCTTTCTTTTTTAAGTAAAATTCTTGAGAAATTAATATTTAAACAGCTAAATGATCACATAAATTTCAGCTGTATATTTGAGAAGCTATAATCTGGCTTTCATCCTCACCACACAGCACTGAGACAGCACTAGTTAATGATTTAAATGACCCGAGAATGAACATGAATGACAAGAAACTTTCAATATTAGTTCTTTTAGACTTAAGCGCTGCTTTTGATACAGGTGATCATGAAATCCTTATTAACAGTCTACAGAAGTGTGTTGGCCTCTCTGGCTCAGCTTTAGATTGGTTTAGGACTCATCTGTCCGGCTGAGACTGTTTTGAACTGCCTTTTAAAACTGCCTTTTATCCCCATATAGTTCAAGTGAAACTGTTTCTCTCCCAGGCAGATACTGAGACACTTATCTAAGCTTTTATCACTAGCTGGCTTGATTACTGCAATGCTCTCGTTTCTGGTCTACCTAAGAAAGTTATAAATAAACTGCAGATCATTCAGATTGCAGCAGCATGTGTACTGACTAAGACCTGAAGGAGAGCACACATCTCACCCGTCCTAAAGTCCCTTCATTGGTTGTCAGTTTTAGAGTCAATTTTAAGATCCTTTTATTGGTGTTGAAATCATTCAGTGACAGTGTTGTAGTACTCGAGTCCAGGACTTGAGTTGGATTCTAGTTCTGATTTTCAGGACTCGTGACTCGACTTGGACTTGAACTCGAGCATTGACTGCATTCGGACTCGGAAGTTGAAGACGAGGACTTGAACTTGTTAATTGATAAAGAAGTAATATATATCTGATTTTTCGCTGTCAAATATTCCGCACATAGCCACACTATGGTTCACGTCATGCACACAGCAGCAGCTGCGGCACAGACAGCAACAACCACACATGTCGTTGGTATGGAAGTTCTTTAGCGTGAGTGAAGAAGACACAAAGCTCACAATTTGTAATACCTTTAAGTCCAAAAAAAAGAAAGAAAGAAAGAAAGAAAGAAAATCAGAATCGGCCAAGAAAATTGCAATCAGTGCATCATGAATATGTTTAATATAGAACTTTTTTATCTGTATGTCAGCTCTTTGACTGCCAGAGTGGAGCACCGGAGCCCATCCTGGAACTCCACTCAGACTCAACCTTGATGACTCGACCTCGAACACTGAGGACTCGAGACTTAGTGACTCGATTAAAACACTGCTCAGTGGACTAGCACCTGAATACTGTACTTGTCAGACATGTATGCTTCCTCTAGATCACTCATGTTGCAGAGAGAGAGAGAGAGAGAGAGAGAGAGAGAGAGAGAGAGAGAGAGAGAGAGGAGTGTTAACATAAAGCATCGTCAGCTTCCTGATTGATCAGACAGACATATAGAGGCAGTTCTCTGACAGTTTGATGATTTTCTGCATCAGGATCAAACTCAGAATGAATATCCACCATAATCTGTTCTCCTGCTTCTTATCAGGTGAGGACTGATTACCTGACTGTGTCTGTAAAGCTGCAGCACAAACTGCTTCTGGACATTCATTGTGTTCATTTTAACAAATGTCAGATTTGTATCACACAAGTTTTCATGTCGCTGTCATGTTAATTAGTTTTCCTGTCGTTCTCTAAAATACTCTGTTACTAATTACAACATCTCGATAATCTAATCTTGTAATTTAACAAAACATATTGATTGATTAATTGACTTTATTGTCCGATTTTTAAAAACCTTTTCAGACATTTCTGCTTTTATGTTTAATGTCAGAAAACCAACCTGTGGATGTTATTTTCTTACTCTTCTGTAATCAAAAATCAAATAACAATAATTTCTTGTGATTAACAGAACAAACCCACTTCAAATATTCTTAATCATTTACTTCATTAACATATTTAATGCTGTGTATTTCTTGTGTATGTGATGGATGCTGTCAATATGATCTTTCTGTCTAGAGCAGCATCTCATTTCTCTGCATTATTGATTCAGTATCTGATTGTTTCAATGTGTTTTCATTGTTCACAGCTCCAACCACTTCAAAACCAGTCCCATCAGCCTCCACATCAACAACAACACAGAGTTTAATCTCCAGTTCAGGAAGCTTCACACCTTCATCATCTTTCCCTGAAACCACAGAGCAGTTTACAGGTACAGGACAGTTCATGTCTGTCCATCTGTCCATCACTGTCTCTCTGCAACAAAACGTCCTCTTAAAACAGTCAAATTCAGCATAACAACGTTGTCTAATAAGAATAACAAGATGGTCCAACATGTGTTTCAGCACATAAGACAGTTCAGCACCTAGAAGAAAACATTTCACATTCAATTTTACAATAAATTTCCATGTTATCTTCACGTCTAATGTTTAAACACATCCTACGTTTCTAATGATGTAAGATAATTATTAACATGTGATGTCAGCACATGACAAGTCAAGAAACATTCAGACCAAAGACTTTTTCAACAGGAAGATCTCATTTATGATAAAGGTTTCCTGTGTAGTTTTCTTGTAAACAAGGTTATATTTATATTCAGTGTTACTCACCAAAACATGCTGAGTGTATCCTTTAGGTCCAACATAAGTGTTGAATATGTTTCCTCAGTCATAAAATATTTGCAAAGCTGATTATTAAAGTATTTTAAATCTTGCATTGCTTGTGGTTCGTCTTCTTCTCTCCTGCTTTTGTTGGTGCATTGCTGTGTTTCTGAGCAGGTTCCTGCATTTTGTAGATCAGTGGGATGATGTCAAACCACTGGCAGGATTGTGTATCACGTCAACCACGTGTGCACAACATAGATCCACACATAAAAACAAGCTACTTGTGGTCAGAAACACATCCTCCTACTCTCTTTCCCCACATGTCCTGTCTCTCTCCACTATCACTATCAAATAGAGCCATAAAATGTCCAAAAATTATCTTAAAAAAAGAATTTGGAATACAAAATTTAAAGAGTGGATGGAAATGACATGACAGAAACAAATATCTTATTTTTCGGGTTACAGTCAGCAGTTGATTTGTGACAACAAGAGGGGCTGAGGTTGGCAGAATCATAGTAGTTGTCCAACCTGGAACCTTTTCTATATTTCTATTAATATTAGGTAACATAGAGAAGAACGGTTCCTTAATGTTCAAAGCATCATACTCTAAAATGTTTCTAAAGATGAAACTCATTTGTAGAATCACAAAGTAATCTGATGTAAAATGTGTTGCCTTTATAATGTTAGTTTTTAAATTTACAACAATCAGTTTGTACGATTTTTAAAAACCTTTTCAGACATTTCTGCTTTTATGTTTAATGTCAGAAAACCAACCTGTGGATGTTATTTTCTTACTCTTCTGTAATCAAAAATCAAATAACAATAATTTCTTGTGATTAATAGAACAAACCTACTTCAAATATTCTTAATCATTTACTTCATTAACATATTTAATGCTGCGTATTTCTTGTGTATGTGATGGATGCTGTCAATATGATCTTTCTGTCTAGAGCAGCATCTCATTTCTCTGCATTATTGATTCAGTATCTGATTGTTTCAATGTGTTTTCATTGTTCACAGCTCCAACCACTTCAAAACCAAACCAGACTCTCCTACATTTTCCAACATCTGTCCCATCAGCCTCCACACCAACAACAACACAGAGTTTGGTCTCCAGTTCAGGAAGCTTCACACCTTCATCATCTTTCCCTGAAACCACAGAGCAGTTTACAGGTACAGGACAGTTCATGTCTGTCCATCTGTCCATCACTGTCTTTCTGCAACAAAACGTCCTCTTAAAACAGTCAAATTCAGCATAACAACGTTGTCTAATAAGAATAACAAGATGGTCCAACATGTGTTTCAGCACATAAGACAGTTCAGCACCTAGAAGAAAACATTTCACATTCAATTTTACAATAAATTTCCTTGTTATCTTCACGTCTAATGTTTAAACACATCCTATGTTTCTAATGATGTAAGATAATTATTAACATGTGATGTAAAACCAAGCTACTTGTGGTCAAAAGCACCACAGGGAACCTTAAAGCTTCTAATTCAAGACAAAAGATCCCAGTCTTTTAAACTACTACATGTCTCTCTCTCTCTTCCTTCCCAGCCGTCTCTGATGTCTCTCACCCAGGTTACTTCTGGCCTCTGGTTGTATTCCCACTTGTGATTGTTGTGCTGTTGGCTGTTGTTCTGCTGCTCCTCTACAAGCTGAAGAAGAGGAGGAACTCTGGTTTGAACACAAGAGGAACCTCAGACAGCAGAAACATGGAGGTGACTTCCTTTAACTCTGTATGTCTCATGTTAACTCTTACTGTTGGCATTTATACATTTTATTTTTGCAGTTAGGAATAAACAATCTCATGTCTGCAACTTCTTCACTAATATGAACAAAACTATAATTAAATAAAATCATAATTACTGTTAATAGACCTCTGGCCTGTCCAGTTGTTATCACTAAAATATCAGCAAACAATTGAAGAACACAATATCTGGGCTGTTACCATGGTTACTGCTATATTAGGTTTGATGTTGTTCCTGTTTTATTTTCAGTTATCTGTCAGCTATGAGAACTGTCCTCCAGTCTCCATGTATGAAGACTCCGTCTACCAGAGCCTGGATCCAGACAGCAGGGATCCGGACCAAACCTACTCTGCACTCACAGCAAACAAATGATGATGTTTGGATTTGGATCTGGATTCTGTACTGTGCAGGTTAACATGTTTGTTTGTTTTTTAAATCGGCAGATATTATCTATAAACATGCTATTTTTCACCTCTATGCTGATGATACACAACTGATCATGTTTCTTCTTACTTGCGTGTTCTGAAATGTTCATTCTGTCTTCATAAATGTAGATGTTGTTTGATATTGTTCTTAAACACTTTGAGCCAACTCTATCTCCTAGAAATTATGTTCATATTCAACTCAATTGCATATTACAGTGCATTCAGAAAGTATTCAGACTCTGCTTTTTTCACATTTTGTTATGTTGCAGCTTAATGCTAAAATCATTTAACCCTCCTATTGTGTTAGGGTCAAATTTAACTGGTTTTCATGTTCAGATGTGTGAAACATACTTTTAATTTTTCTGATCAAAACAAGGCTTCATCACATCTTCTACAATGGCCTACTGACTACATTTTCTGTGGTTAATTAATGTATTTAAATTGCAAAAATGTTGATACTGAACATATGGGTGAAATGTTCAGAGACAACGTACCTGGTTGTTGTATTTTCCACCAAAATATCTGATTTTGCAGTAAAATATCAGCTGGTAGAAACTCCAGCAGTATGAAAGTGTTTGTTTATTTTACAATATGATTGAAACTGATTCAGATATTCGACCATTTATAACAACTGTCTGAGTTCTGTTAGTGAGAAAACTGATAATCAATCTGATGAGTTGATGATTTAAATGGAAATAAGATTTCAGCTTTTTTTATTAGTATGTGAGGCTGCATTGTATCAAAGATTGATGAAAAATCTACACAAAATAATCTTACATATGTGCTTGTTTGTTCTAAATGTTCATGTAGAGAGTTCAAAATAAATAACTTTGCATCATCAACACCTCTCCCAGGCTCATCTTTCATTTCTAGTGATGTTAATATTATAGTTATTTAGGATTTCAGGTGTACTGGTCTTCAGAATTGGAATGATGTTAGAATTCTTCCAGAGATCAGGAACAACCTCAGAGTCTAAAGAGAACTGAAATATCTTTGAAACACATCACTCAGTTCATCAGCACAGTAATTCCACCATCATTTCATTTGTTATTATATTATATTATTATAGTGCTTTTTGTTATTGAAATTCTTCCTACCTCATTAAGAGAGGTCCTAAAAACTCTCAAAACCAAAACCTGGAAAACCAAATACCAGATGTGAGAATATGCGTCCAATCAGTCTCCTGAACTCAGGCACAAAAACTCTTAGCAAGGTGCTAGTAAGACAGCTAGAGGGGTTATTCCCTAACATAATAGGTGAGGAACAGGATGTGTTCATTCTGTCCACCTCAGCGAGTCATTTTACAGCCAGTATGTGTAAAATTTAAAAGTGTTTGACTCTGGTGCCTCCTAGTGGTCGTAAAGACACTTAACACACAGAGAGCTTTAATATTTGATTCAAATTGTTTTGAACGCTGCAGCTTTTTAATCTGAGCTGCTCATCTTTGCACCTTTTCCTGTTTGACATCACATGTTGCATCATACATTTTCTGGCCTGTTATCATCAAGTGTCACTTTATAATGTGATATTTATGAGAAGCTTTTTATGAGCTTTATCAAAACTACTTTACCTGGTCGTTATGAAACTCTTCCTAAATTAACTTAAAGGACTCAGTTTCTTTGGCTGACAGTGTGGAGCTTCAGGAACCCAGTTTCATTATTCAGAAAACCTCCTCTGATAATCTTAAATCATACAATTAATATGAGGTTTCACATCTCCATTTTCATGGTAGACGTACTGATCGTCCACATTTGGCCAGTTTGTACAGTAACAAACCAGTTTAGACAACAGGAAGCAGAACCCTCATGCAGACACTCAGACAGGCTGGTTGAGTGAAAGACAATTTTACTTTTAAATTCAATAAACAGACTTCTAGTTGACAATCTCAACTCAAGGCAGTGAAGCAGGAAGGCGGGTGACCACAGACACACAGCAGGTCAAACTGGATCAGCACAGCAGCTTTGCAACACAGAGGATCTGGAGAACTGATCATCATCAGCTACATGAGTCGCATGTTTTACCTGCAAGACTCGTGTTTTAATGCTGTTGTTCATCGTTTGTGATGTGAAAACATCAGAGAAATAAAAAGCTTGTATCCTGGTATTAGTTCAGTTATAACATCCAAAAGCACCGCGGAGCGTCTCTCCTGCAGGCTGCTGACAGCGCTGCCAGCCGGAGAGTTGATCACACTGGACGGTAGAGGAGGAGACGCAGAGACGCTGGTACATGTCTGTTTCAACAGGAGTTCAATGACTTCACAACATTTAACACCGGAGCTGAGAGCATCAGAGCTCAGAGCAGAAACACAGTCGCTCTGCGTCGCTGCTGTCCTCCGCTTCCATCATCTCGCGCCCATTCATTTGGAAAGCGCAGTGCAGTCCAGCCAACAGAAATAAAAATAATAGAAAAGATATGCGATGTGACGATATACATCGTGTGACGAGAGAGAAAAAGCTTTTATTGCAATGACAGTAACATAATGAGTTTAGTTGTTGTCAACTCTTCACCGCTGTCTGTCTCTTCTGCTGAGCTGCACATATGCGGAGGGCTGAGCCCCGCCCGCACTGAGGAAGAGGAGAGAAGCAGCGAGACTGCAACCATAAATGACGGCAAAACGCAATAGACACTGTATTTGTTGATCTTATTTATCAAATGTATGTGCACTCTTTTAATTTCAGCTCAGTGTGTGAGAGTCTCTGCTACAGCTGCAGGGTTGAGCGGAGGTGTGTGTCGGTGTGGGTGTGTTTGTGATTTAGAGTAACAGCTGTGAAACAATCAGAAAATAATGTTTTATTGATCTGATTAACCGGCTTTCTCACTACCAGCCCTCCCTCTCTTCATTCAGTCTCTAGCTCACTTGTCCACAGCTGCTCTCTCTTTTTCTCTCATCTTTTTTTAAAAATGAGTCAGGAAGCCAACAGAAAAGTCTAACTTAACTTTTAATGTTGTCAAAGAAGAGAAATGTCCTCCCCTCGTCCTAGTAACGTCTTTGTCCTCCCTCATGACAGAGTTTACAGCTCTAATCAGTCGGACCTCCGCCAGCATGCTGTAAAAGCACATATGGAGGCGGCTTTATGCCGACCATCTATTTATACATTGAATTAAAATGTGTTATGTCGGGATAGGGATCGTTATCAGGATATGAGATTTTGGTCATATCGCCCAGCCCTACCTGACAGTGCTGTCACCCACATGGAAAAAAACATTCTCAAGGGAACACCTGTCCTTGAGAGCACTGTGAACATAGCTAAAGTAGACAAAGTGCACAGATTTATAATATGAAAATGAACAAGCAAAATATACATGTTAAAGATCAGTTCTCTAACTGGTTTAGAGTCTTGTAGCCACAATTGCTTGTCAAACAATGTATGCAAGACTGAACTGACAGTATGCAAGTTATTCATATTCTACCCCCTACACATCTTAACCAGTTATAGGCAAGTTGAATTTGCTCAACTGAACTGACCCGGATGTTTGTGGGCAGGATTGGATGCAGTAACAGCCAAACAGAGATCATTTGAGCTTACATTGCCCTCTGGTGGTCAAGTAATGAACATGTTTTAGGAAAGCTGTCAAATAAGGGGGGAACACATATGATGCAAACTGAGAGCCAGAGAAATCATTGCAAAACTATAGTAGTGCAGTAGTAGCACGTTATTAGTAGTTATAATAGTGTTAAAGCAGAGGGATAAATATCCAGTATGCAAATATAACGTAACTATATTAAGTATAAAGTAACTATATTGGTGGCACATTGAATACTGCACATTAATTCAAAGTGTCTTTGTAAATATGCTAGATCCCTGGCTGCCTGTAGATTCAATGGGAGGTACATGCCAAAGGAAAAAAAACAAAAAACATTATATGGTAACATTCATTCATACGTATGCCGAGTTTAGAATTTCAATAATGGAGCGAATAAAAGAGGAGAAAGTAAATGAAAGAAAATAGCAACAGCAATAGTGAAACACTGATGATAGTGTATGGCATGTCCAGATAATCATAGTCCATAAAACAATGGAGGTGTGGATTATAGTAGAAGGTCTCAAACTCAAAATGATATACCAGTCTGTGATGCTACCAGTCTGGGAGTGGATGATAGGGTGACGTTAACATTATGATAATCCCATATTCAAATCAGTTATAAGACATTACTACTTATAAGACCAGGTATATTACTGAAATGAATACAACTGCTACAAACCTGACTTGTGTTGTAGTAAACCTGAGTCTGTATAAACAGGTGCATTTGTTGTCACTGAGCCTCCATGCCAGAAGCTTGGAGAGTGTGTGCTGTATGGACGTCAATCAGGTACATTTTTCCAAGACATTTTAAAAGATACTGGGACAGAGTGTTTAAAGTTACAACGGTTTTAAGTTATAAAACTGTCTATTGTTTTATCAAATAACATGTCTTCTCAAGGCAGTCATTGGTCAGTGTGTCTCTACTTTGGTGTAAATGAGGTCATGACCAAGTGTGCAGAGTTGGAGGAAGAGATACTATGCATGACAGTCCACACTGGACTAGATGGAGTGTGCCTCCATCCATGGGTCCTGCAGGCTGTGTCCAACAGCTACAGGCAGGACTATGGTGAACTGGAGGCACAACAACATGTATAAACATGTCTGGGTGGTAATATCATCATGTGTGGTGCTGAGAATAAGGCAGAAGTTTCCTGATCCATCCCATGACTACACTGGTTTTCATTATCCACAAATATAGATTCAATAGGACAAAAATGGTTCACTTGTGAATATGTTTATGGAACATTTTCTGTCTCATTACCTTCTAAAAATGCCTTGGCAAAATGAATAAAAGAAAAGGTTAGTTACATAATGAATAATTCATAAAATAGTTTATTGGCTATTATGTATAGCTGTAGTAATGTATGCAATAGCTTATATTTTGTTTCAGAATGAATGCTCAAGTACATACTGAATGTTTGTATACTTTTATTTTATAACACTACTTTTATAACTTTCAGGGCCAAAGATTAACATCTTCAACATGAACCAGTTTTACCAAAATAAACAATATAAGAACAACTATAGGATCTAAGTAAAAGGAAAAAAGGCCCAGTGTCTTCTCAAATTCATGTTAAATAGAGCAGGTCTAGACCGTAGTCTTTAATTTACAAAGACCCAACATCCCTCCATGAGCTGTACTTGGTGACAGCAGCAAGTAAAAAGTCCCTTTAATGGGAAGAAACCTTAAGCTGAACTGGACTCTAGGTGGACGCCATCCGCCTCGACCTGTTGGGTTGAGAGAAAGAGGGACAGAGAGACACTGTTGTTGTTATCTTTTAGAAATAAAACTTTTCTAGTGTAATGTATTTCCTCATTAGCTACCTAGCATTTATACCAGCCTCTTGTCTATTGTGCTTCTGAGCTGATTGTCTGCCTGTCTGTCTGCTCCCAGTCTGGATTTTGTTTCAGAAGGATGATTCCACTTTTTCATCAAGCTAATTCTTCAGTATTTGTGCTGCTGACATGTTTGATCTGATCTTTCTTCATGATACAGACCCTTGAGCTGGTACTAATGAATGATTTGAATCTAGTGAAGTTTGACCATGTTCTCTTTGCGGAAACAGCCTGTGAAATGCTGCTGAATGTGCTGTTGATGTTTATCTGATGACCTTAAAACACAGAGTGAAGCCACAGTGGTTTGAATATGTGTTATCAGTGTATAAAATACTAACGAAAGGAAGCTAAAACACTACTTTAAGACGATATGTCTTCAACTGATCTGAATCATTCTCTCAACACCAAATCAACATTAAATTAAAACTAACTGAAGCTGTGAACATTCACTTTATTTTTAACTTTACTTTCTTTGGCTTAAAATAAAAGAGTTAAGATTTAAACCTGACATCAGTCAAATTCATTTTAGAGTTTCATCACAGTTACAGAGTCAAAGCAGCTTCATCATGAAACTGCTGATGTACAAAACAGATAGCGAGAGTTCAGCTAAAGTTCAGCTTAACAAAACATGAACCATCCATCATGAATAGTTGTTGCTCATTAATGTGTTTGATATTAGAAAGTATGAAATATTCACTAAATGTTTATATGGTGCTCATAGATCCTAAATGGAGCTGATTAAAGTAAAGTGTCCTTATCGTCAGTCAGATTTGAAATGATAATTTATTATTTTATTATTATGAAACATTATATTATTAATTATTATATATCATTATATAAGAGCCTTCACAGCAGTTTTTATCATAATTCTAAATCAGGTTTGATATAAACTATGTAATACAGGATGAGGCCTACCTCCCACGTTGACAACCTCTGGTCTGGAGGATGAAGTGCTGGTGATTGTAAATCACTCCCTGCTGACTGGTAGTTTCCCCTTGCCACTGAAAACTGCTAGTAACCTGGATCCTTTAGTGCTAAATGAGTTCAGGCCAATTTCAAATCTTTCTTTCTTAAGTAAAATTCTTGAGAAATTAGTATTTAAACAGCTAAATGATCACATAAATTTCAGCTGTATATTTGAGAAGCTATAATCTGGCTTTCATCCTCACCACACAGCACTGAGACAGCACTAGTTAATGATTTAAATGACCTGAGAATGAACATGGATGACAAGAAACTTTCAATATTAGTTCTTTTAGACTTAAGTGCTGCTTTTGATACAGTTGATCATGAAATCCTTATTAGCAGTCTACATAAGTGTGTTGGCCTCTCTGGCTCAGTTTTAGATTGGTTTAGGACTCATCTGTCCAGCTGAGACTGTTTTGAACTGCCTTTTAAAACTGCCTTTTATCCCCATATTGTTCAAGTGAAACTGTTTCTCTCCCAGGCAGATACTGAGACACTTATGCAAGCTTTTATCACTAGCTGGCTTGATTACTGCAATGCTCTCGTTTCTGGTCTATCTAAGAAAGTTATAAATAAACTGCAGATCATTCAGATTGCAGCAGCATGTGTACTGACTAAGACCTGAAGGAGAGCACACATCTCACCCGTCCTAAAGTCCCTTCATTGGTTGTCAGTTTTAGAATCAATTTTAAGATCCTTTTATTGGTGTTGAAATCATTCAGTGACAGTGTTGTAGTACTCGAGTCCAGGACTTCGGACTTGAGTTGGATTCTAGTTCTGATTTTCAGGACTCGTGACTCGACTTGGACTTGAACTCGAGCATTGACTGCATTCGGACTCGGAAGTTGAAGACGAGGACTTGAACTTGTTAATTGATAAAGAAGTAATATATATCCAATTTTTTGCTGTCAAATATTCCGCACATAGCCACACTATGGTTCACGTCACGCACACAGCAGCAGCTGCGGCACAGACAGCAACAACCACACATGTCGTTGGTATGGGAGTTCTTTAGCATGAGTGAAGAAGACACAAAGCCTTTAACTTAACTTAAATACCTTTAAGTCCAAAAAAAATAAAGAAAGAAAGAAAGAAAATCAGAATCGGCCGAGAAAATTGCAATCAGTGCATCATGAATATGTTTAATATAGAGTGGAGCACCGGAGCCCATCCTGGAACTCCACTCAGACTCAACCTTGATGATTCGACCTTGAACACTGAGGACTCGAGACTTAGTGACTCGATTAAAACACTGCTCAGTGGACTAGCACCTGAATACTGTACTTGTCAGACATGTATGCTTCCTCTAGATCACTCATGTTGCAGAGAGAGAGAGAGAGAGAGAGAGAGAGAGAGAGAGAGAGAGAGAGAGAGAGAGAGAGAGAGAGAGAGAGAGAGGAGTGTTAACTTAAAGCATCGTCAGCTTCCTGATTGATCAGACAGACATATAGAGGCAGTTCTCTGACAGTTTGATGATTTTCTGCATCAGGATCAATCTCAGAATGAATATCCACCATGTTCTGTTCTTCTGCTTCTTATCAGGTGAGGACTGATTACCTGACTGTGTCTGTAAAGCTGCAGCACAAACTGCTTCTGGACATTCATTGTGTTCATTTGAACAAATGTCAGATTTGTATCACTTAAGTTTTCATGTTGCTGTCATGTTAATTAGTTTTCCTGTCGTTCTCTAAAATATTCTGTTACTAATTACAACATCTCTATAATCTAATCTTGTAAATTAACTAAACTAAATGTAATCTAATTTAACAAAACATATTGATTGATTGATTAATTGACTTTATTGTCCACCTCTGTAGAAATTTGTCGTTGGCTTCTCCCAAAATATAGCAAAAGTACATACACTACACATAGCACAACACACCATTAAAAACATACAAAATATACAACATACAATAGTGTAAATGGGCAGGTAGCAGCAGATAGGTTATATAAATAATACCAGAGAGCAAATCTTATAAAATAAAAAGTATTCCCTGATGCATCATTCTGTGTTCAACGCCTGTGTTGTGTAGGGAATAAAAGACTTTGTGTATAAGTACCGGTTGGCCTTTGGGGCCCTGAATCGACGGCCAGATGGGAGCAGCTCAGTCTCTGAGTGTAGTTGTGTAGTGTAGAGGTATCTGCAGTTATATGTTTAGCCTTCCTGTGTGCAGCACTGTCAAATATATTGCAAAGTTGTTTTTGTGACTTTCCAATCACCTTCCCTGAAATGTTAATCATTTTAGAGAGCTTGTTATGAACCATCCATCATGAATATTTGTTGCTCATTAATGTGTTTGATATTAGAAAGTATGAAAGAAAAACATTGCAAAACAGACGTTACACAGAGACACTGTGACTACAACTGCAGCTACAAGTAGAACAACAGCAACTGCTGTACAGTCAGTGAAAACTTTGCTAATGGCTGCCTCTGTATCATCTCTGCCTCTCTGTGAACTGATGGATTAGCCCTCATTAATCTGCAGTTTGTTTACAGTAAGTCTACAATACACAAAGTATTGATCATCAGTATTCACTGTTCATCTTTCCAACAGCACTGCAGGATGGAAACACTGGACTCGTCAATGCAATAAGTGTTTATGCTGGAGCTGAAGGAGGAAGTGGTTCAGTGAGTTGCCACTTGACTTCATCTGGAAGCACCATGCTCTTCTGTAAAGGAGAATGTAAAGAAGAAGACATTCTTATTAAAACAGAGGGTGCCAGAGCTCAGAGTGGCAGATACAGCATCAGATATGAAGACGAATCTCCTGGAAGAAGAAAAGTGACTGTGACCATCACACAGCTGAAGAAGTCAGACTCAGGACGGTACAGATGTGGTTTGGGTGGATCTTCGGTCCCAGATGATTTCTCTGACTTTGACATCATAGTTACAGATGGTGAGTTTCTACTGAAAGTCATAAAACCTGATATATTTACTATGTTCATCCCATTTAATGATTCTGAAACTTAAGAATAAATGAAGTCAGATAGAATTGAATTAAATTGTGGGAAGAATGTGAGACGTTTATGATATATTGACTCAGTGTATCAATTTTGGATGAAATCATTAGTCCAGCAGTCAGACTGTGGTTGAACTGGGCAGCTCCCAGTGTGACTCTGTGGATCTGTGTAAATGTGAAGCAGGAAATATTGTGATCAGACTGCAGCATCTTACAGGAAGTACAGACAGTAACTGTTGACTGTTCATCTTTTCAGCAGCAACGTTGGGTGACAACACTCGTTTCATCAGTGCAGGAACTGTGGGAGGAGATGTCACAAGAGGATGCATCAATACTGTCAATGGAAGCAGGAAGTTCTTCTGTAAGGATGAATGTAACAAAGAAGAAGACATCCTGGTTGAAACAGAAAAGAACAATGCTCAGAATGGCAGATACAGCATTGAATATAGAAAAGTATCTGCATATGGACTGTATGTGACCATCACACAGCTGAAGAAGTCAGACACAGGACGGTACAGGTGTGGTTACGGCAGAGCTTTGTCTCCGGATTCATTCAACACGTTCTCGATCTTTGTTGTAGATGGTGAGTTTTAAATTTAATTTTCTGTCCACATTCTGTTCAATGAATATCAATTGTCAAATCATTAAAATTATGAAAACTTGTTTTGTTTTAATTTTTAAATGACAAAAAAGAATTTGGAATACAAAATTTAAAGAGTGGATGGAAATGACATGACAGAAACAAATATCTCTGTCTTCGGGTTACATTCAGAAGTTGATTTGTGACAACAAGAGGAGTGCTGAGGTTGGCAGAGTCATACTAGTTGTTCAACCTGGAACCTTTTCTATATTTCTATTAACATAAGGTAACATAGAGAAGAACGGTTCCTTAATGTTCAAGACATCATACTCTAAAATGTTTCTAAAGATGAAACTCATTTGTAGAGTCACAAAGTAATCTGATGTAAAATGTGTTGCCTTTATAATGTTAGTTTTTAAATTTACAACAATCAGTTTGTACGATTTTTAAAAACCTTTTCAGACATTTCTGCTTTTATGTTTAATGTCAGAAAACCAACCTGTGGATGTTATTTTCTTACTCTTCTGTAATCAAAAATCAAATAACAAGACTTAATAATAATAGAACAAACTCACTTAAGATATTCTTAATCATTTACTTCATTAACATATTTAATGCTGCATATTTCTTGTGTATGTGATGGATGCTGTCAATACGATCTTTCTGTCTAGAGCAGCATCTCATTTCTCTGCATTATTGATTCAGTATCTGATTGTTTCAATGTGTTTTCATTGTTCACAGCTCCAACCACTTCAAAACCAAACCAGACTCTCCTACATTTTCCAACATCAGTCCCATCAGCCTCCACACCAACAACAACACAGAGTTTAATCTCCAGTTCAGGAAGCTTCACATCTTCATCATCTTTCCCTGAAACCACAGAGCAGTTTACAGGTACAGGACAGTTCATGTCTGTCCATCTGTCCATCACTGTCTCTCTGCAACAAAACGTCCTCTTAAAACAGTCAAATTCAGCATAACAACGTTGTCTAATAAGAATAACAAGATGGTCCAACATGTGTTTCAGCACATAAGACAGTTCAGCACCTAGAAGAAAACATTTCACATTCAATTTTACAATAAATTTCCTTGTTATCTTCACGTCTAATGTTTAAACACATCCTATGTTTCTAATGATGTAAGATAATTATTAACATGTGATGTAAAAACAAGCTACTTGTGGTCAAAAACTCCACAGGGAACCTTTAAGCTTCTAATTCAAGACAAAAGATCCCAGTCTTTTAAACTACTACATGTCTCTCTCTCTCTTCCTTCCCAGCCGTCTCTGATGTCTCTCGCCCAGGTTACTTCTGGCCTCTGGTTGTATTCCCACCTGTGATTGTTGTGCTGTTGGCTGTTGTTCTGCTGCTCCTCTACAAGCTGAAGAAGAGGAGGAACTCTGGTTTGAACACCAGAGGAACCTCAGACAGCAGAAACATGGAGGTGACTTCCTTTAACTCTGTATGTCTCATGTTAACTCTTACTGTTGGCATTTATACATTTTATTTTTGCAGTTAGGAATAAACAATCTCATGTCTGCAACTTCTTCACTAATATGAACAAAACTATAATTAAATAAAATCATAATTACTGTTAATAGACCTCTGGCCTGTCCAGTTGTTATCACTAAAATATCAGCAAACAATTGAAGAACACAATATCTGGGCTGTTACCATGGTTACTGCTATATTAGGTTTGATGTTGTTCCTGTTTTATTTTCAGTTATCTGTCAGCTATGAGAACTGTCCTCCAGTCTCCATGTATGAAGACTCCGTCTACCAGAGCCTGGATCCAGACAGCAGGGATCCGGACCAAACCTACTCTGCACTCACAGCAAACAAATGATGATGTTTGGATTTGGATCTGGATTCTGTACTGTGCAGGTTAACATGTTTGTTTGTTTTTTAAATCGGCAGATATTATCTATAAACATGCTATTTTTCACCTCTATGCTGATGATACACAACTGATCATGTTTCTTCTTACTTGCGTGTTCTGAAATGTTCATTCTGTCTTCATAAATGTAGATGTTGTTTGATATTGTTCTTCTACACTTTGAGCCAACTCTATCTCCTAGAAATTATGTTCATATTCAACTCAATTGCATATTACAGTGCATTCAGAAAGTATTCAGACTCTACTTTTTTCACATTTTGTTATGTTGCAGCTTAATGCTAAAATCATTTAACCCTCCTATTGTGTTAGGGTCAAATTTAACTGGTTTTCATGTTCAGATGTGTGAAACATACTTTTAATTTTTCTGATCAAAACAAGGCTTCATCACATCTTCTACAATGGCCTACTGACTACAGTTTCTGTGGTTAATTAATGTAATTACATTGCAAAAATGTTGATACTGAACATATGGGTGAAATGTTCAGAGACAACGTACCTGGTTGTTGTATTTTCCACCAAAATATCTGATTTTGCAGTAAAATATCAGCTGGTAGAAACTCCAGCAGTATGAAAGTGTTTGTTTATTTTACAATATGATTGAAACTGATTCAGATATTCGACCATTTATATCCACTGTCTGAGTTCTGTTAGTGAGAAAACTGATAATCAATCTGATGAGTTGATGATTTAAATGGAAATAAGATTTGAGCTTTTTTTATTAGTATGTGAGGCTGTATTGTATTAAAGATTGATGAAAAATCTACACAAAATAATCTTACATATGTGCTTGTTTGTTCTAAATGTTCATGTAGAGAGTTCAAAATAAATAACTTTGCATTATCAGCACCTCTCCCAGGCTCATCTTTCATTTCTAGTGATGTTAATGTTATAGTTATTTAGGATTTTAGGTGCACTGGTCTTCAGAATTGAAATGATGTTAGAATTCTTCCAGAGATCAGGAACAACCTCAGAGTCTAAAGAGAACTGAAATATCTTTGAAACACATCACTCAGTTCATCAGCACAGTAATTCCACCATCATTTCATTTGTTATTATATTATATTATTATAGTGCTTTTTGTTATTGAAATTCTTCCTACCTCATTAAGAGAGGTCCTAAAAACTCTCAAAACCAAAACCTGGAAAACCAAATACCAGATGTGAGAATATGCGTCCAATCAGTCTCCTGAACTCAGGCACAAAAACTCTTAGCAAGGTGCTAGTAAGACAGCTAGAGGGGTTATTCCCTAACATAATAGGTGAGGAACAGGATGTGTTCATTCTGTCCACCTCAGTGAGTCATTTTACAGCCAGTATGTGTAAAATTTAAAAGTGTTTGACTCTGGTGCCTCCTAGTGGTCGTAAAGACACTTAACACAGAGAGGGCTTTGATTCAAATTGTTTTGAACGCTGCAGCTTTTTAATCTGAGCTGTTCATCTTTGCACCTTTTCCTGTTTGACATCACATGTTGCATCATACATTTTCTGGCCTGTTATCATCAAGTGTCACTTTATAATGTGATATTTATGAGAAGCTTTTTATGAGCTTTATCAAAACTACTTCACTTGGTCGTTATGAAACTCTTCCTAAATTAACTTAAAGGACTCAGTTTCTTTGGCTGACAGTATGGAGATTCAGGAACCCAGTTCCTTTATTCAGAAAACCTCCTCTGATAATCTTAAATCATACAATTAATATGAGGTTTCATATCTCCATTTTCATGGCAGACGTGCTGATCGTCCACATTTGGCCAGTTTGTACAGTAACAAACCAGTTTAGACAACAGGAAGCAGAACCCTCATGCAGACACTCAGACAGGCTGGTTGAGTGAAAGACAGCTTTACTTTTAAATTCTATAAACAGACTTCTAGTTGACAATCTCAACTCAAGGCAGTGAAGCAGGAAGGCGGGTGACCACAGACACAGCAGGTCAAACTGGATCAGCACAGCAGCTTTGCAACACAGAGGATCTGGAGAACTGATCATCATCAGCTGCATGAGTCGCATGTTTTACCTGCAAGACTCGTGTTTTAATGCTGTTGTTGATGTGAAAACATCAGAGAAATAAAAAGCTTGTATCCTGGTATTAGTTCAGTTATAACATCCAAAAGCACCGCGGAGCGTCTCTCCTGCAGGCTGCTGACAGCGCTGCCAGCCGGAGAGTTGATCACACTGGACGGTAGAGGAGGAGACGCAGAGACGCTGGTACATGTCTGTTTCAACAGGAGTTCAATGACTTCACAACATTTAACAGCAGAGCTGAGAGCGTCAGAGCTCAGAGCAGAAACACAGTCGCTCTGCGTCGCTGCTGTCCTCCGCTTCCATCATCTCGCGCCGATTCATTTGGAAAGCGCAGTGCAGTCCAGCCAACAGAAATAAAAATAATAGAAAAGATATGCGATGTGACGATATACATCGTGTGACGAGAGAGAAAAAGCTTTTATTGCAATGACAGTAACATAATGAGTTTAGTTGTTGTCAACTCTTCACCGCTGTCTGTCTCTTCTGCTGAGCTGCACATATGCGGAGGGCTGAGCCCCGCCCGCACTGAGGAAGAGGAGAGAAGCAGCGAGACTGCAACCATAAATGGCGGCAAAACGCAATAGACACTGTATTTGTTGATCTTATTTATCAAATGTATGTGCACTCTTTTAATTTCAGCTCAGTGTGTGAGAGTCTCTGCTACAGCTGCAGAGTTGAGCGGAGGTGTGTGTCGTTGTGGGTGTGTTTGTGATTTAGAGTAACAGCTGTGAAACAATCAGAAAATAATGTTTTATTTGATCTGATTCACCGGCTTTCTCACTACCAGCCCTCCCTCTCTTCATTCACTCTCTAGCTCACTTGTCCACAGCTGCTCTCTCTTTTTCTCTCATCTTTTTTTTTTTAATGAGTCAGGAAGCCAACAGAAAAGTCTAACTTAACTTTTAATGTTGTCAAAGAAGAGAAATGTCCTCCCCTCGTCCTAGTAACGTCTTTGTCCTCCCTCATGACAGAGTTTACAGCTCTAATCAGTTTGACCTCTGCCAGCATGCTGTAAAAGCACATATGGAGGCGGCTTTATGCCGACCATCTATTTATACATTGAATTAAAATGTGTTATGTCGGGATAGGGATCGTTATCAGGATATGAGATTTTGGTCATATCGCCCAGCCCTACCTGACAGTGCTGTCACCCACATGGAAAAAAACATTCTCAAGGGAACAGCTGTCCTTGAGAGCACTGTGAACATAGCTAGAGTAGACAAAGTGCACAGATTTATAATATGAAAATGAACAAGCAAAATATACATGTTAAAGATCAGTTCTCTAACTGGTTTAGAGTCTTGTAACCACAATTGCTTGTCAAACAATGTATACAAGACTGAACTGACAGTATGCAAGTTATTCATATTCTACCCCCTACACATCTCAACCAGTTATAGGCAAGTTGAATTTGCTCAACTGAACTGACCCAGATGTTTGTGGGCAGGATTGGATGCAGTAACAGCCAAACAGAGATCATTTGAGCTTACATTGCCCTCTGGTGGTCAAGTAATGAACATGTTTTAGGAAGGCTGTCAAATCAGGGGGGAACACATATGATGCAAACTGAGAGCCAGAGAAATCATTGCAAAACTATAGTAGTACAGTAGTAGCACGTTATTAGTAGTTATAATAGTGTTAAAGCAGAGGGATAAATATCCAGTATGCAAATATAACAAGTATAAAGTAACTATATTGGTGGCACATTGAATACTGCAAATTAATTAAAAGTGTCTTTGTAAATATGCTAGATCCCTGGCTGCCTGTAGATTCAATGGGAGGTACATGCCAAAGGAAAAAAAACAAAAAACATTATATGGTAGCATTCATTCATACGTATGCTGAGTTTAGAGTTTCAATAATGGAGCGAATAAAAGAGGACAAAGAAAATGAAAGAAAATAGCAACAGCAGTAGTGAAACACTGATGATAGTGTATGGCATGTCCAGATAATCATAGTCCATAAAACAATGGAGGTGTGGATTATAGTAGAAGGTCTCAAACTCAAAATGATATACCAGTCTGTGATGCCACCAGTCTGGGAGTGGATGATAGGGTGACGTTAACGTTATGATAATCCCATATTCAAATCAGTTATAAGACGTTACTACTTATAGGACCAGGTATATTACTGAAATGGATACAACTGCTACAAACCTGACTTGTGTTGTAGTAAACCTGAGTCTGTATAAACAGGTGCATTTGTTGTCACTGAGCCTCCATGCCAGAAGCTTGGAGAGTGTGTGCTGTATGGACGTCAATCAGGTACATTTTTCCAAGACATTTTAAAAGATAATGGGACAGAGAGTTTAAAGTTACAACGGTTTTAAGTTATAAAACTGTCTATTGTTTTATCAGATAACATGTCTTCTCAAGGCAGTTATTGGTCAGTGTGTCTCTATTTTGGTGTAAATGAGGTCATGACCAAGTGTGCAGAGTTGGAGGAAGAGATACAATGCATGACAGTCCACACTGGACTAGATGGAGTGTGCCTCCATCCATGGGTCCTGCAGGCTGCGTCCAACAGCTACAGGCAGGACTATGGTGAACTGGAGGCACAACAACATGTATAAACATGTCTGCGTGGTAATATCATCATGTGTGGTGCTGAGAATAAGGCAGAAGTTTCCTGATCCATCCCATGACTACACTGGTTTTCATTATCCACAAATATAGTTTCAATAGGACAATAAAGTGGTTCACTTGTGAATATGTTTATGGAACATTTTCTGTCTCATTACCTTCTAAAAATGCCTTGGCAAAATGAATAAAAGAAAAGGTTAGTTACATTATGAATAATTCATAAAATAGTTTATTGGCTATTCTGTATAGCTGTAGTAATGTATGCAATAGCTTATATTTTGTTTCAGAATGAATGCTCAAGTAGATACTGAATGTTTGTATATTTTATTTTATAACACTACTTTTATAACTTTCAGGGCCAAAGATTAACATCTTCAACATGAACCAGTTTTACCAAAATAAACAATATAAGAACAACTATAGGATCTAAGTAAAAAGAAAAAAGGCCCAGTGTTTGATCAAATTCATGTTAAATAGAGCAGGTCTAGACCGTAGTCTTTAATTTACAGAGACCCAACATCCCTCCATGAGCTGCACTTGGTGACAGCAGCAAGTAAAAAGTCCCTTTAATGGGAAGAAACCTTAAGCAGAACTGGACTCTAGGTGGACGCCATCCGCCTCGACCTGTTGGGTTGAGAGAAAGAGGGACAGAGAGACACTGTTGTTGTTCTCTTTTAGAAATAAAACTGTATTAGTGTAATGTATTAGCTACCTAGCATTTATACCAGCCTCTTGTCTATTGTGCTTGTAATCATGTTCCAACCCTCTGAGCTGATTATCTGCCTGTCTGTCTGCTCCCAGTCTGGATTTTGTTTGATGATTCCACTTTTTCAGAAAGATAATTCTTCAGTAACTCCTCCTCCTTCTCCTCCTCCTCCTCCTCCTCCTGGCACCCATCGTGGCCCCTGTCCAGGTGCCCCAGCCGTGGCCCCTTCGGGCCTTGCGCCATAAAATATTGCTAGAATGTTAAATAAATATATAAATCTGCACAAAATTATGAAAAACATTGAGGAAATACTTTAAAATTACCTAATTTAGATAAAGGCTTGTTTTGTACAGTATTATTTTGTAAATTCATAGAATTATCCAGTTTATGCTTAAGGCCGCCCAATCAAAGCACAGATTTCCAGATATAAAACACAAAAAAATTACGTAAAATTATATTCAAATTATCCTCCTTTAACACCCAATAAAGGTATCTTGAGAGCTTTAGGCTTTAATTGTATGTGATTGTCTTATCTATTTACAGTAAATTCCTGGTAAATACTGGTTTTATACTGTACAAAAAATAGGATCATGTGAAAATGGCATACAAAAACATAATTTCAATAATCATTACTTCATATAAATATTATTTGAAAGTAATTACAAGCAACTGTCTACAGACTTTTCCAACTAAGGTATGAGATTTACTGTATATAAATAGTATTTGACAGTAATTACAAGCAACTATCCAACATATCCGTCTGGCTTGAGCTTTGATAATATGGGTGAAGGGATGTAAGACCTTAAAACACTTGAAAAAACATAAATGTACACATAGAAAACGTCTCTATACTCTCTGTGCTTCAGACAGGTCAAGAAAATGTGAGCAGATTCAAATGAATGTTGTACAATCATTGGATGAATCACGCTGTGGGGCGATGATCTCGACCAATGATATTGTTTGAGTTCTGGGGGCGGGTCCTCCCGGTGTGATTCATCCAATGACTGCGCAACATTCAATTGTTTGCATATACGCGCACTTTGTTGATCTCTGCCTGAAGCGCAGAGACTACAGAGAGAAACTTTCTCTGGATAAAGTAACGCAAGTCATTTCCCAAGACTGTTGATTTGAAGATGATGACTCACATTCAGCTTTCAGTAAAGGTAAGGTAATCATTTTGTTTTTCTTCTAAACATGAAGTTTCATATAAAGAGAGATATAAACTGAACTTGTCATGAGTTGAGCTAACACCAAGGGCAGCAGAAAGGGAAAGTGAGATAGTAGCATTCAACGCTAGCTACAACTTGACATAACTAAAGCAATGATGTTGCATAAGTGCCAGAATTTTAAAATGTATGTGAAGTCAGCAATGCTAATGTTAGTATTTGCTTTTTGTATGCATTAAGTAACGTTAAGTCTGTGTGGTGTCAGATAACATAGCGTTATGCTAGTCCTAATGAAGCTATTAACATTAGCCTTGAATCAGAATCTCACATCAGTCATAGTAACGTTAAATAAATTACATTTGTCAGTTGACCATTTACATGTTTCAGCTCCTGTTCTGTCCTGCAAACATTAAATAAAAGGCTGTGGCAAGTTGTGACCTGAGAAAGACTTTAAGTGACAGCTAGTATGCTAGTGTTAATAAGTTTAGCCAGTTAGCTTTATAAGTTACTAATATTATTTATTAAAGAAAAATCAGACTGCCCAGCTGCTCCTATTTACTGCTAGTAAATATGTTACCAGTAACCTGCTGTCTACCAGCTAAGTTAGTGTTGGTGTGAAGAACACACAATGCACCACAATGCAGTACGATTTACAGTGTGGTAGTGAAATAAGTGTGGTATGCTGTGTAAGTGTGTGTGTGTGTGTGTGTGTGTATACTGTGCAGACAGGCAATTATTGTTCATTTTTCATAAGCCTGGTTGTCTGCTGGTCCGGGCTCTGAGGCTGTGGTACCGTTTACCAGACGGCAGAAGCTGAAACAATCCGTAGTTGTGGTTAGAAATACAGTTGTAATACACTTGGAAAATAATAGAACACCTCAAAATATGTATGTTTTAATGTAATGTTATTATATCAATGTGTCACAAATTTATTGATAAAATAAATATTTTAATCATGATAATAATTTGAACTTTGCATCCCCCAGCCTCTTCCTGAGTTGTTTTGCATCGCTGGCATGGTTTTCCCAGGCACAGTCTTCACATACGGCCTGCATGGTTATTGGAAGGTTCTGGGCCTCAACATCCCCATGGTCATACCCAGCCTCACCCCCCTGCAGGAGGGCGTTCTCAGCCAGGGGAAAGCCAAGTGGAGTTTAAGGAACTGCTTCTGGGTGCTACACTGCATGACCCAGGCCTATTGTCTGTTTACCAGGTGTGTGCACTAGCTCACTCATTATATAGATCAGTGGCTAAACCGCACTGTCATGCTGGAACTATTGCATGATCTTTTTCATTTTTTGTGCAGATTTATACATTTGTTTCACATTCTAGCAATGTTTTATAATGAGATTTTCTTTTTATTTTATTATGGTTGGACTGTAAAAATGTAGACAATATCCAAAGTAAATATCCGTATTTTTAAAATAAATCTCCGTAGAATAACTAAAGGTTTTTTACTGTTATTTGACGGTAAGTGTTTGGCAACTTTTGCTGCCAGACTTTTTACCATTTTTTTACGATTTTTTTTTTTACAGTGTGACAGGAGTAATGTACAGCAATAAAAACAGTAAAAAATAACAACAAATAAATAACAAACAAATCTGCCGAGAAGGTAATACAGCAACAATAAAAACAAACAATAAATAGCAACCATGTCTATGAAACACTGTGCAACAATAATATCACCCAGCAGACACTTAAAATGATCCGCTGACACATTCCTGTTTAAATCCAATACCTCTTGTAATTTGTTCCATTTATTTGGTGCAAAAAAAAACAGATAAAAGCTAATTTTCCAAGCTCAGTATTGATCTGAGGAGTTTCAAGGGATATAAAATATCACTGTGAGTGTGTTTGATGACAGATGGATTTAGGTTTTAAAAGAGAAGTGAGGAGGTAGGAGGGGAACTTGTCTAGTAAAGCCTTAAAAACAAAAAGTCTTACCCTCCGATCACTGAGAGAAGATCAACATGTTGGTATAGTTCACAAACATATATCACCGTTATCTAAGACTGACATCCACAGAACAACCACAGAAGAAGAACAGAGAGACAGAAGAGGAAGGAAGGAGGAAGAGGGAGAGAAACTGGTTTAAAAATGATGCATTTATTGTTGGAAATCTTATAGTAAAAGTAGAAAAAAGTTCAAGTTTTAAATCATGTATCATCATAAATCATCATCATTAAATCATTTACACACTCCGGTCATGATAATAATGACATTTATTGTAAATTTAAACATTGTCTCACGTGCTGAAACAGAGTTTGGAGACTTTAGGGATGATTGTTTAAGAGGAGGGAGGGAAGAGAAATGAGTTAAAATGATTATTTTATTAACTTTAAGCAACTTAATGACAGAAAACTCTTCACTGTGATAAACTGCTGTAAAAATACAGTCAAATTCTAACAGTAAGGTACTGTTCTTTCTAAATACTGTAAATTTTGATGCTTTTTGGAGCCAAAACCAAGATCATGTCAGGATGTAGGAGGGATGAATGGACCCAAATGCAGGACTGAAGAAAAACATTTTATTTTGACACGAGCATACAAACAAAAGGTGACGGGACAGGCTTGACAGGACAAAAACAGACGATCCAACAAAGACTCAACTGAAAAGCAGACCTTAAATACAAACTAAACTAATCAGGCAATGGGGAACAGGTGACTAGACACAAGGAAGGGTAGGCTGGGAGTGATTGGCTGAGGGAAACAAAGGGAGCAGGGCAGGTGAGGGGAAGAGCACACGAGCACAGGAGGAGGAAACACAGGGAAACCAGGAAACCAAAAAACACAATACTCTAAGCTACTGGAAACCAAGCGGCAACCTCCGGGGCTGTAAAATGAAGCCAATGCGGAAGTGCCAAAAACTGCAGTTCCTTGAATGACCACTTGAGGCTCCAAAAGCGAGTCAATCCCCATAGACCCCCATGTTAAAATGCCCAACTTTACAGCAGAAATAAACATGTTTACAGCCTGGTACAAACAACGGTTTTGGTCTCTGTAGCTAATTTCCTCTTTCATGACAACTGTACGGGGGTGAATTTTTTTATAACTCACCTGTTTAAATTTTATTAAGCCATAAAGTTCTGCATAATGAAGGACATGGCTGCTTTGAGTGACAGGTCCGCCAGCCGCTAGGTGGCTTGTTTCAGCCATTCGGCCCGCCTCTTTGCCCATTTTTGATTGGCTGGGATTTAGGCAGCGTCATGCACTGCCAAGATGGCGACGGCTGGAGCTTCAAAACTTCAGAAACCAACGGGTGACGTCACGGTAACTACATCCATGGTTTTATACAGTCTATGCTGGAAACCCCAAAAGAACACAAAAAGTCCAGAAACCAAACAAAGTCCAGGCAGGATGTGACAGATGAGACATTAACAGTCAGCTACTGTAAGATTTGAGGGTAAAATACAGTATTTTAATTTTCTCTGCTGCAGCGATGGAAGAACAGAAGCAACAACCAACCATCAACATCATATAAACATCATTCATCCTCCTTTTGGAATCAAACCAGAAGCTCAGTAACATCTTACTGAGAAAATAGAAAATACATTTGTGCATCTTGTTACCCAGTTATAGTGACAACGTTTAAATTTTTACTAACATTAAACTGGTATAATCCCAGTAAACACCTGACTGAGTGTTTTTCAGGTTGTGTTCTTCAGTTGGAAGTTTGAATTACTGATATTTAAACATTATTCTTACTGCTGTTTGCAAGTTCAGTTTAAAGATTGTTTTAGGATGGCTGTTTTCTCTTGAACTACACATCAGACCTAGTCTATAACTTCACCTTGTTTATCCCACTTGTATTTCATAATTAATAATAGCCTTCAATCTAAAGCACGTAACGATTGAAGGTTATTCAGATATGTAGTCAAGTTGATAAAGATATAAGTTATTTTAGCTTTAGTGTGTTTCTAAGCTGTAGTTTCCTGCCAAGTTGCACTAAAACCTGGAACATATCAGATTGATTGATATGTTTACATGTTTTCATTGTGATTCACTCTGAGAGGAGAACAGACGCCAGCTGGGGAAAGTAAATTCCTAAGAAGACAAGAAAGTTCACAGTGAATCCTCGTCTCTCTTCATAAGAACTTGACGTCACTTCAAAAAGGAATTTTAAGTCTCCTTCTTGTGTAAAAAGTTTCTCTCTCCCATTCAGTTCTTTCATTTCTCTTTCTCTCACTCTGCGCTCGATTTTCATTCTTGTTTCTTTCTCACTCAGTGAACTTGGAGCTCAACCTTCTGCCGTTTATAACAGAGCACATTTGAAGGTATTACAAACTGTATATCCTTCAATCTGTTTGTTTGTGCTTTTATATTTTTTTAAACAGTAGTTTTAAAAGCAGTTGCTGTTTTGATTCATGACTAAATTCTGCTGGCAGTTCAGGATATTATAATGAAGGGCTTGAACCTTGAGAATTATTCTTTTCAAAACACATACTTGAATCTACTCGACATATCTGAAAGCTTTTGAATAAATGTTCAGTTCCATAAAGCTGCCACTTGATGTTAAGATTTTACATGTAAAACTGAGCTGATCTCATTACTGAACAATTAAGAGTGAAGACATGCTGTTATTTACAGTATATGTCTGCAATTTATAGTCGTTTTTATTAATATGAATAAGAAGAAAACTTTTGTTTACTCTAACATTTACAGTAAGAAACTGTTCATCAAATTCTACAGCAGAATACTGTTTTATTTTTACAGCAATTAACTATTAAAGTAAATTACAGTAGTGACACTGTAAAAAAAAAAAACCCTGATAAACTACTGGCAACTACAGCTGCCAATAGTTTACTGTACTACTGTATCTGTAATTTTACAGATTTGTTACAATGGACCATTAAGATTGAGTTGTTATTTACAGTATATGTCTGCAATTTATAGTTGTTTTTATTGATATGAATAAGAAAACTTGTTTACTGTAACATTTACAGTAAGAAACTAAAAAAAAAAAAAAAAAAAAAAACCCTGATAAACTACTGACAACTACAGCTGCCAGTAGTTTACTGTACTACTGTATCTGTAATTTTACAAATAGATTTGTTACAATGGACCATTAAGATTGAGTTGTTATTTACAGTATATGTCTGCAATTTATAGTTGTTTTTATTGATATGAATAAGAAAACTTTTGTTTACTGTAACATTTACAGTAAGAAACTGTAAAAAAAAAAAAAAAAAAACAAACAAACAAAAAAACGGTAAACTACTGGCAACTACAGCTGCCAGTAGTTTACTGGCTTTTTTGTAGTTTACTGTTTGTTTTTTTGTAATTTTACAGATAGATTTGTCACAGTGCTTTTAAATATAACAATATGATGGTCTGATTTAAGAAAAGAAATGAAGTAATTTAGAAATCCTGGTGAAATATGAGTCTAGTGGTTTTCTGACTTACCTGTAACGTCATCAACATCATGTGAAAGATATGTTCAAATATAAAACTGAATATATTTTAAACCTTATAGGCATCACCATCACTGATCATCATCATCATCATCATCACCTGCACCATCACACGTCAGTATCTCGCCTATTTTTTACGCGTGACGCACGCGGTTCTCAGCAAAAAATAGACAGTGAAGATGATCTATTGATAGTCATATTGACATCATGGCAGCAATATTACACCTTTCACTATAGTTTCAATGTCTATTTGTGTAGAATGTGTCACAGAAAAAAAAACTGCGGGTCAGCCTACGCGGTGCACGCCGGGGCAGGAAGCCTCTCTGGCGGGGAACTTCAGAGCGGAGAGTCGGTGACACACGAGCTTCTTTTCTCCTTCTCGCTTTCTGTGATATTAGTTCAAACCGGAACTCCTGCCTGTTGTTTCACCTGCTTCCAAACGGAGATTCAGTGTTGTTATTTTTTTCCTTTATTTGTTGTCAGTTTCCCTGCTGACAGTTAGTTTGGAGGTTTGTTTGGCTCGTTTGGGGAAGTTGGTGTCGCCTGGAGGGATTTTCTTCTCTTGGAGCGGTGACAGCAGGGGTTTAACTGGCGGAAGAATCGATATAACCAATAAAAACCCCATCATGTATGAGTGTATGTGTGAGTGTATGCCCATCAGAAACACTTTCACCTCACATAGTATTTATTCCTCACAGTCGAGCACTTCTGAACCTTTTTCTGTCTAAATATAAATTAAACTTATAATGAAATGATATGGAACATTATATTATTTGAAGAACATTATCAAAAGTCAAACTCTACGTAGACAGATAGGGATGTGTGTCTGTGTGGACATCGCGCGCAGCAGTTCAGAGACGCACGCGCTGCTCAGGAACAGGTAGGCAGTGTGTCCCAGGTGTAAAACAACCAAGGAAACTGAAAACAACTGACAGCTGCTCTCCGTCAGTTCATCTCCAGCAGGAGAACAGAGCGTGTTGCTCCTTTGTAGTCTGATAAATAGGAAACTCATCACATTCAGCGCCTTTTTTCCCCCCCAAGCTGCTTACAATAAAGCCTCTTTTGTCTCAAACTGTTAACTCATAGTTCTTCAGAATGAACGTTTCCTGTATTACTCAGCACCAGACACCCACTGGCCATACAGTTAGGACATAGCATTGACGTCTGGCCAATCACAGCGCCTGTTACTCAGGGCGGGTCTTGATAAGAAAAGCAATGGGATCTATAAGACCGCGTCAACACGTCCTACTACCAAGATGACGCAATCACTCGTATAATATTTCAGTTTTTAAAAATTTGATCTGACAAAATATTTTTTTTCCCATATTTAATCCGTTCAGTTTATGTTTGTTATTAAAAAGAGTCTGAATCAGATGTTTGTTTGTTTAGATCATTAACACTTTCATCTCTGAGCTGCTGAAGCGTCTGAATACAGATGAAGAGAAAAAAAAATAATAAATGACGCGAACACAGAAACAACCCCCTCCTCCTCCATCCTGCTCCCTCTCCTCCCTCCTCCTCCTCCTCCTCCTCATCCTCATCCCTCCATCTCCTCTCTCTCCTCTCGACAGGCTGCAGGATGGACCTCGTAAATCAGGTACAAACACTAAACATTCATCTTTTTAAAAAAAATATATATATATCATTTATTCTCTTTTCTCATCATGTCCTCATGTATGTGTGCTCGGTGGTCGGGGTGTGTTCGTGTCGTGGTGCGGGGCGGCCCGCCGGGGCTTCATGTTTGTGTTTGTCTCCCGGAGAAGCATCTCTGTGTCGGGCCGCATCACGGCTGCAGGACGGTCGGCGGCACGGAGACATCAGACATATTATCGTTATTATTGATAACTGAAAAATCATGAGAAATAAGCGTCAAATGTCAGATATCAGGCTGATTGATCCGTTTTTATTCAGGAATTATTTTTATAGGAATCAAAAAGAAAAAAAAACCGCTGCGTCCGTTTGTGTCTCTGCTGAGACTGAATGTGTAACATGTCGCTGATTTTTCATGATACTCTGTCTTTATATATTCATATATTCATGCTGTCCGGGTGATATTCGCTGTTTTTACAACCCGTCTGTGTTTTTGGCTGCAGGAGGTTTTCACAGGGAGGAGCGTTTGGTTTGTGGGTTTTTTCAGCCCTGCGCGCTGCCTGCAGGAGAAACGAAATAAAACACCAACCGTCATAAACATCAATATTTCAGCTGCTCCGTGTAAATGAAATGATATTCATGACATTCCTCTGCGTGTGTGTGTGTGTGTCTATGTGTGTGTGTGTGCGTGTGTGTGTGTGTGTGTGTGTGTGGTTGTAAAATGGCAGCCGGAGGAGGAGGATCTCCTCTCTGCTCGGGATGCTGATGTTGTTGCGGCTCTAACCAGCTCTGCTCTGCTCTGGTTTTTTTTTTTTTTTTTTTTTTTTTTTTTTACTCTTCATGTTTCCCACCCGAGCTGCTCCCGTGTTATTTAACCGGGTTATAACCCGGTGTCACCTGCTCCTCCTCATCCTCAGCAGCTGCTGTAAGATGGAGACCAGCGAGTTTCTGCTGGAATATTCCTAAAAATATTCCTGTGAAATTTATCGTAATATTTTCCTCATATTCCCGTTATAACAAACAGTTCTTCCAGCTGTAATACTCTTACAGACACATTAATCCTTCTGTCCTCTGCAGTGAACATCTGCATTCATGAATTTTTCTATAATATTCTGGTCGATTTGATATAATTACTCATCTCTTACTAACAATCCTACACTATTTTCATAACATTCTCGTGTGATTTTATGGGAATAATATGTCCATTATGTAATAATCATGAAATATTCTCATATTAAGTCAAGCAGATTTGTTTGTGTTGAGTCATCTTCTGACTCTTGTTCACTTTATGGTTTTTTTGGATCCTCTTCATGATGACAGTTAATAATATTCCCATAATACTCTTATGATATAACTGAAGCCTTAATATCTTCATGTATTTCAGCTTTCATTTTCTATAAAAGGTTTATCCTGCAGGAAGAATCTAACGTCATGTTTTCTTACATTTACTTTATCATTTTTCTACAATATTCTGGTCAATATGGCTTATTGTACACGTTTCCTATAATATTAGTTATAATAATGACCCATCTGTATTTCACTTCAACGCTTCTATAATAATCTGAGTCAACATGTGCTGCAGGTTCTCTATGGAGACAGTATGTTTATGTTCATATTCCTAAAATATTATTTTGTGTTGTTAACATGTGAAGCCTTTTGTTTACAGTATGATGACAGTTAATGATATTCCTGTTATACTCTTATAATATCATTGAAATGATCGCAGACTTACAAATATTTCCATGAATTTCAGCAGTAATTTCTCTGAATCAAAGGTGACGTCTTTATTATGGCTGCAACTAATTTTCATTAAAGATTAATCTGTCGATCATTTTCTCAATCAGTCGATTAGTTGTTTAGTCTATAAAATGTCAGGAAATGATCCAGAATACAACCTGAAATGTCTTTTATCAATCCGACAGTCTAAAACCCAAAGATATTCAGTTTACTGTCATATCTGACAAAGAAAAGTATTAAATTTTAATATTTTTCAGCTAATGTTTGACATTTTTGCTTAAAAGATGACTAAAATGATTATTCAATCATCTAAATAGTTGCTGATTAATGTTCTGTCTATAAATTAATCGATTAATCTTCACATAAAAATCTCTGCGTTTAAATTTTACCCAGTTTGGATCAACATGGCATCAGTGCAACACTGGCTTAACTTTCCCCATTCAAATCTGTCACACAAACTTTAGCTAAAAACCGTCACAAATTTATTGTTTCTCATGCAAAACAATGTGCAAATGACATTCAAAACATACACAACTTATTAATAATCAATAACAAACCATGACACGTAAGTTTTGAAAGAGCAGATCAGTGTTTCCCAAACTTTTCTTCTGGGGACCAGTTCACATCAGGCCTCATCTATAAATCATAAGAAGAGCAAATTTGTGCATAAATGAACATTTTTACATCAGCTTATATCATCCTGAGCAGGTAAACCAGCCATTTCAAAGAGTATGTTTGATAAATCACAACTTCATTTTATGCACTTTATTAAAAACATGTTAAATATTTATAAATGAGACCAAATACGTGCATTTAAACAGACGCAGAATGAACGTTAGCTTTTCATATTAGAGTCAATGTTCAATAATCAGAACAATATGAACATTCATTACTATGAAAAACAGGCTTGTTGTTGAAAGTTTATTGAAACGTTCATATTATCAGAACATGTGGGTTCATGTTTAAATGCAGCTGTTTTTATCAAACAGTCAGTTCGTTAACAACATCAGGTCTATTATGGGATATTTACTTATCCTGAATATGATCTGCTCCAATTATCCAATTGTGCAGATTAGTTTCACTTACATCTTGCTAATGTGATGAGTGGCCTGCCGTGCAGGACGCACATATCGAGTTCAGTCTACTTCTTCTGTGTTTTGTCTTTATTTTTGTGAAAACAGAAGCTCAAACTCTGCGCTCGTATGAGGTCGTGAGGGCAAAACGTTCTCCTCGCTTAGGACAGGATGTTCGGATCAGATGCAGATCCAGAATGAAGATAATGCCGTGCATTCATGTCTTCTCTTCTTTGGCGTGCGATCGCTGCTCAGCTCTAACAGCTCTGTGTCTTCAGCAGTTCGTTTCCAGTAATGGATTCAATTCAATTCAATTCAAAGGGATTCTGAATCCAACTTTTGTCGCGTAAAATGTCAGAACTCTCTGCTGGGAAAGAGCCACCAAAGTTAACAATGACAGTCTGAATAAGTCCAGTCAGATGTTTAAAATCTGTGTCAGTGCTGTTATTTATATGCTGTAACATGTAGCAGTTTGGCTTTTTGCCGCCTGAGTTGTGCAAGAGCCACGTCTTCAGGGACTTCTGGAAAGCAAACCGGCAAAAGATGTTCTATGTGAGACATCTGTGCTCTCACTGAGCTGCATAGATGAATCCCCCTGCTACCTCTTGAAATAAACTGCTCCTCAAGGTTGTCTGAAACATCATTCATTCTTCAGTGTTGTTACTCAAGAGGATGCGTTTTTTAATTTTTCTGCTGACTTTTTGCCAATGACTGCGCCGTTAAACCTGCAGCAGCAGGAATGACTTCACGTCCGTCCTCATGGGCGGTGGTTTGGCTAACGTTAGCTGTTGTCTGGTCTTTAGCCGGCTTTTCTATTTTATTAGGCAGCATCCATTTCTTATGTCTGGCAGGAGAATCTGTCAAGTAGTCGTCTTGCTGACTACGCCAGTCTCATCATGAAGAATAACTCTCCTGTCTGAAGCACTTTAATCTCACTACTGACTCAACGTTCTGAATTTATGTCTCTAACGTTAATAATTATGTGAATAAACGTTAGAATGAAATGTGTCATTGTTTAGAACCAGAACAGTGAATATGTGTAAGTTTAGTGGATTTCTTATTTCCAAATTTGCATTTTTCTGTCTGTTTCACTCACACTGACTGATGATAGAACAATATTATTACCAGCTGACTGAATATTATTTTATATCAGTTCATGTGAGAAACAGTGACAGAAGATTCTTGCATGCAGCATAAATTCCTGAATGTTATTCAATCCAGTAAAATAATCAAATACACGTATTGAAGAACTACTATAATTGCAGTCCCATTTAGGAATATATTTCTATGTGCACACTGATTATAAACATAAAGTGCTACACAGGGTTTCTGCAGGCTTCGCTAAGTTAAATTTAAGACTCTTAAAGACACTTTAATACCACTTAGAAAACAATTTAATTAAGCAAAAAGTTAATTAAGCAATTAACTTTTTGCTAATCAGCTTTTCAAGTTATTGATTAAGTTACCTTTGAAATAAAGAACGAAAGAAAAATGTTTCAGATAGTTTATTAAATGTTGGCTTTCAGTGGGCTCCGGTGTAGATTGTGACAAGAAGTTTAATTTATAAATTTTAGCTCATTTTATACATTTTTTAATTAAGCTGTGTTTGAAATCTAATACACAAACATAAATAATATGTAGGAGAGATTCAGCACCACAGACTGACAAACAAAATGTTTTTTTCAGTAAGTGAAGATGATCTGAAAACACATATAATAACATATTAATACAGCATGTGTGTGTGTGTGTGTCCAGTATAGTGAAGTCATATATCTTCCTACAGTACAGCAGCGTCAGTCACATGACGTCTCTGCAGAGCAGCAGCAGCCAGCTGTTTACGGGTGCTGATGCATTTGGGGCTATTTGTAGAAATTGAATTGCATACTGCCATTAAAGAGCAGTTGCTGAGCCAGCTGTCCATAAAGTCCATGCTGCATCTCCGCCGTTTAGCCGGTGATGCCGTCGAGCTGTTTGAAGCTTTGTCCTCCGAAGGCCTGACGTTTCCACGGCTGGCGTTCAGCGCCTCGCTCCACCATTTTCGACTATGCAGAGAAGGAACCCGGTAGCTTTGTAAAGAAGATGATTTCTCTCGCTTCTAGTCTGCCCTCAGCCAGTTTGTGGATGGTAGCGTTCCTGATGCTGTGACTCTTTAGAGATACCATTGAACCCAGTAACTGACACCCACTGGCTCCAAAGAGTGTCACACCTCCTCTAACTTTTCTCCTCTGTTTGGATGGAGGTAAAAGCCTCTATGTAGGTCATCTTAGATGTGTTTGAAATGATGAAACAGTTCACTCATCAGGCCTTCAAACATCAAACATTGACCCTCTTCTGCTTTGATGATCCTTTCATGATGGTTTCTGTGGTTCTTTGTTTCCTCGTTGAAGGTGAGTGTCACATGTTTGGTGCCTTAAGGTAGAAATAAAACAGGAATCAATTGGCAAGTTTGACCAAGTTTCTTCATAACACCTATTATTAGTATTACTTTGTCATTATTATGCTATTATACAAGTATTTTAGCCTCTTTGATGATGATTAACCCAGCCGTCGAATCTCGTTTTATTACAAAAGATCATGGTTGAGGTTTTCTCAGATCCTCCTCTCCTCTCCTCACAAAATGTAGCTGGACGTTGAACCAGACTTTGTTTACCAGCCTCGCAGTGTGTTTGGGTTCATTGCCTCTGAGTTCAGTCATAGCAGGATGATGTTCAATCATGTCATAGTCAAAGTATGAAAGATATCAACTGTTAGGGATAATAAGGCCTAGAATTATTTACCAAGTCTAATGTGGAAATAAATGTCAGTTTATGAGAATTTATTTCACTTTTGTCATTACTTCCTGGTAGTATATAACAATCATTCTCCGTAATATAACTAATTACTCATTAACATGACCTGGATAAGCAGCAGACAAAGAATGGATTAACTGATGGATAGATTAAACAATTAAACAATTAATTTAAGGTCAGAGGTCTGGAACAATAGAACTGGGGATTTTCAAGCCAGGTTTTGCTAAAATCACACAAAACACATTTTATAACTAACATTTAAGAAATTTATGAATGAAATTTAAGACTTTTAAATACCTTCTAAGGCCTTTTTCAAGACTTTTCAAGACCCGTAGATACCCTGTAAATAAATGATGGGCTTAAAAAAGGAGATAACCAGAAGAAACCAAACACATCTTTAACAAATACCAACCAGTGATAGACATGAAAACAACATTAGTCCCTACAGTAAAAAAAGCTTTCAAAAAAGATGTTGGGGGGGGGGGGGGGCAGAAAAAGCACTTGGAGCCCTGAGAGGATCAGATTCATAAATGCTTCGTCGTCCTCGTGTTACGACCTCAGACAAGACACTCAAGCACAGGAACAGCCTTAATATCCTTAACCATGAAGGGACAGGGGGTCGAGGTTAGGGCTCAGAGGCGGCTCTCCACACCTTGGATTAGATGTGGTCGTCTCCTGGAACCTGTAAAAGACCAGTCAGGAAATCATGCATTCAGCAATAGTGTTGTTACGCACAGAAGAACAAAAAAAAAAAGTACGCACTGAAACACCGTCTGACTCACAGACTGGACGTCCTCCATCTTTCTTTTCCGAGGAACACCGGTGGTGCAGAGCCTTCGACAGCTGCTCTGCATTCCTGTCTGTGAAATGTTCAAACCTCTTTCTATGTCTGTAATTGTATATTGAGCAACCACACACTTTAAAATGGTCTCTCTACTCATGTGTGATGGCCTTCTCTTTAATTAGAAAATCATTTTAATTCACATTTTTAATTTTCTATGAGGACGGCACACCAGCAGAGCAGCAGACATGTCGTCCTGTTAAAGAGATGTACGGATGCTTAAACTGACCAGAAAGCATGAACGTTTCTTGGCATGCATAGTCAAACTGTGCCTCCATGATGATGTAACAGGCAAACTGAGTGTAAACTGTGGTTACATGTTAGTGTTTGTGATTGTAATGAAACTCGTCATCGGCATGAAGACACCGCAGGACTGTACAAGAAGTCCCTGTTTAAAGACTGGAAGGAAATATTGATTTAACAGTAAATTAATTAATTATTGCAGCACACAGACATTTTCTATTCTAACACTTGAAACACAAATCAATATTAACTGTAAGTCGCGGCTTGTTATTTCAGTCCACTCACCCGCTGAGCAAGAGTCATAAAACACTGATGTTATTAAGTATCCTTCAGTCTCACTCCATAATAATTATAACTAATTTATTTAAGAGCATTGTTGAAAGCATTTTATACAAAAGCTTTTTATTTACACAGTCATGCAGCCATATACTTTTATGCTAATATTGTTTCCATTATTATTATTACTTTCATGAAAAAGTAAAATAATATGTGAAGCCATAATTTAGACTGTCATACAAGTTTATATAACTGTTGTATAAAAACAGGAAGTAGGAGGTTATAGATAACTGATAGCAGGTGTTAGTAAAGATGGAACATCTCTCCGAAAAGAACAAATTTATGGTCCTGTCATACTTTTAACAGGAAATAAAACTCTACTGGTTGTGTTTTCACGAACCGCTGCATCTGGCTGGTGAAAACTGGTTATTTCATCCCCTAGAGCTGGGTAATATTGCCAAAAATATTATCACAATAATTGTTATTGATCAATCAATATTTCTGGATCGATATTAATCACATCATATACATATATGGATAATGCTGCCAGTTTGAAGAGTATCCTGATAATCAGTGAAGCCTGAAGAAACCAGAGGGTTCATTAGTTAAACTTAGAATATAGTTTATTAAACGTAAAAAATAGAATAACATAATGCAAACATTTAACTCTGCAAACACGGTTTAGTTTAGAATATATTTTGTGATAAAAGAATATATTGATTTGCATCTTAATGTAAACATTTAACTCTCTTTATCTGCTTTAACAAAACAATACAAGTTAGCCTGCCTTGTAACTTAAAGCTGTGATTACTATCACATCAAATTCCTTTGGCAGGTCAACAAACGTTTATAGAGGTTCAACCAAGACACAAAAAAAGTAAACAAATGCATCACAAATGTACTGTAACATTTATACACTCTACTGTAAGATAAAATACATTTAAAAGGTATTGATTATGTTCTAATTTTACAGCTCTCAAATGTTTTAGAGGTAGAAATCTGAGTAAAAAATGCTAAATTGTAATTCAGTTATTATGCTACATCTTTTATATATACAGTATATATTCTGCTGTAATCTCTTCATTTATCTTACTGACCACATTATTTTCTGTGCTTAGTTCACATGTCACCAGATTCGCTAGTTTTCTTTCTGAAACGACTCTAGTGTTGATGGCTAGCCATTCGTTGCTACTGTGTTTACTTAGCTTACTCAGCTAGCTTACTTAGTTGGACGAGGCATCGCATCATGAAGAAATGGCTTCCTGGTGAAAGCATGTTCATGAAGTAATTATTTTTTCTCATATTTGATAAAAACTGCTCTGTGACTCTGAACATCCTGCGGATCTTTAGTATTGGCCTCATGAAAGGTGTCGTAGAGATGGTTTCAGTTTGGTCAGCGGCCATGGCAAGTTCACGTCCAGCTTTGGTTTGCCAGCCAACAAAAGGTTTTCTTGTGCAGCCTCTGTGAATCTTCCCTCAAAAGAGCAGAAAGGCGTAATGTCAGGTTCCTGAAGGTTGGTGTGAGTCACCAAACATCTTGCGAATAGACCTTTTCCTGCAGTTACATGACGAGATGAGAAAGTGTTTTACGAGTGGTCAACAGCACTCTTACCAAGATAAGAAAAAAACATCTTATTTTCACAGTCCCTCACATTTGAGAAAATAAAAAAAGCCCTGCATGAATATCATATAATTAAATTTAGATGATATGTTTTAGAGTCATTAGAATAATTGGATTATTAAATTTGTGGGCTAAAGAAATACTGTTGGTCCATTGATCCCAATTAAGACTACAAAAACCCTTGGGTGATACTGCATGCATTTTGAACGGCTTACATACCTCTCTTAGATGCTTTGGCCATCCAGGCCTTACACAGAGAGTGCGTTTTTAGAGATTGCAGAGATCTAATTGATGAGACGGATTAATGGTTCCCAAGCCATTTCAGATTGCCAAGAGCACTGCTTTTAGATTTGTGCAATACTCTACAGCCTCAACTCAGGCAAAACACACTCCGGTCAAATCTCAGGTCTCCACACCTGCAAGTACTTAGCACAATCAGCCACAGGATCCTTTCAGAGAGAGAAAGGAGACAGGTCAGGCATTTCACAGCCTTCTTTGAGTTGTGCACTTCCAAGAGTACTGAAAGCTATCGTATCATTCATGCCCCAGTACATATTGTTTCGGTGCAGTGCTAATGAACAGACAGAAATTAGCTTTTTTTTTTGCTATAGCTGGACTCCCAAATATCATTGGCGCTGTAGACTGCACCCACATACGAATCAAAGCACCCTCACCAGATCCATTCCCATTCCTCAACCGTAAACTGTACCACTCCATTAATGTCAAAATAATATCAGATGCAAACCGCCACCTTCTGATGATAATATCTTGTGTGCATGAGTCGGTTGTCCGTCCGTCACAATGACATCTACCGAAGAGTGTACACATACAAGATAAGTAGTCTTTACAGTCTTCACAGTCCTCCCACCAATTAAAATCAGCAGGAGGTTTTTCGATGTCAGTCACTACAGGAGACACATGCAGTCATGGTCTGCTTTACAACAATGACTCACATTATTAGAGCCATATATAGTATAGAGGAGTACTCACCAGGCATGCTAAACGCCTCCCTCTTGTGTAAGTCCATTATTACAACAGGAGGATGATGTCCACAAATGACACAGCAGTAATTGCAATCTAAGGATGTGAGCACCTCAAAATGGAGGACTGCATGCAGGATGGGGTGGTGGTCTGGATATTTTGTATTGTTTGTGCCTGCAACAGCATCCAAAGCCCTTCCAACAGCTATGTGATTTTGGTTGCAATTAATTAGAGGAAAACATAATGAAGAGTCACACATCTTGCAAAAATAATCATATATAATTATACTCAACTCATAATGATTATGGAATTGCATTTATGTATTATTTTGAGATACTCAGGGAATTATTTAACAATGCAATGTTCAATGACTGACATAGCATATTAATAGTTAACAAATGCATAATTTGACCTGAATTAAAAGCTCATCCTCCACAACTTCAAGGAGGGAAACAATCCTCATCTTTGTGGTTATCACCATGGGTTCTGAAAGAGGAGGTCGCTCTTCACACTTGATGCAGTGTGTCTCATATGGAAAAAGGTGTTTGGGTAAGAGGTTCTGCACACAAAACATTGCCAGGGAGGTCTGATGGTATAGTTTTATGGCAAATTATGTATTGCAACATGCCATGCAGTTTCTCCCCCTTGGGTGGATACAGAGATAGAAGGGAATGGCACTTACAGGTCCTGTTTCCACCACATCCTCCCCTGCCACAGACTCCATGGTGAGGGTGTCATGCACATCATCAGCACTGTCCATTTTAAAAAGCTCTGGCTTAACTTGAAAGAGCTGCCATTTTGCCAGGCTCTTTTGAAGACACGACTTAAGTGGTGTTACGCAAGGGCAATGCAAGGACAAAGTGTTGGTGTGCTGGCTGTGGTGAACCAGCACACGACCAAGCTTTGAGAAAGTTGTTACCCGAGGTTCAAAGACCGAGATTTAAGTTTCTTTCACCTTATGTGTTCCTTCAGTAATGATAATGATAATTATAATGATGTGACAGTACACACAAGTCACTCTCTCTGGTCTGTAGTGTCGAATACGGGGAGGGCATTCGGGTGCACTCTGTGTGTATCTTGGTTTCTGGTGAGGGAGGGTCACTGACTACAGTTACATTAGGTGTTGCAGCCTGATGTTGCTTTGATGATGAAGAACACTTTCAGAGGTGTTTCTCAAAAGGCTCCTTCCTCCCAGTTGCCCTCTGACACGTCATAATGGTAGTGACCTTCTTTTAAACATGCCAGATGAGGTGTCACTCTATGCAGATGATTTACTCCTTTATATTTCAATCCCAGAAAATTTTATACCTCACTTACTAGAAGTACTCAGAGCAGATATGACCAATTTCCATTCAAAGCAGAGCTGAACTGCTTTACATATCTGGGGGTACATGTAACAGGTACATTCACAGCACTCCTTAAACATAACTTAACCCCATTTCTAGATGGCATCAAGAAAGATTTAGCACGGTGGTTGAAAATCCCAATTTCTTTAGCTGGGCTCATTAACTCTGTTAAAATGACTGTGCTACAAAAATTCTTACACTTGTTTCAAATGATCCCCATTTTTCTACCAAAATCATTTTTTAAACAACTGGACAATTGGATCTCTACGTTCATTTGGAATAAATGTAACCCACATATGTGAAAAGTATATCTGCAAAGGTCAAATCCAGAAGGTGGACTAGGTCTACCCAATTTCATGCACTACTACTGGGCAGCAAACATATCTAACCATAACACATTTTCCGACTGAAAAGGCCTGACTTGGTCACTCATGGAGATACAGACCAGCCTCTCAATTTCCACTATATCGCTTCTGACCTCTCCATTACCTCTAAATGCGGGTGCATTACAAATACCAATGTAAAAAAAACCCTTAAAATCTGGAACCAATTCAGAATACACTTCAATCTTAAACAAGCTAACACTTTTTCCCCAATAACACTTGTAAAGGTAATGAAAGACCAGAGGATTGGCTTATCATTTTAATGTGCAGAGTTGTGCAGGGATGATAATTTGCTCTGTTAATGTGTGAATGTCCTTGAGAGAAGGAATGTGCTTTAGGAGGCCAACTCCTCTCTTTTCATTCTGGCTTAGACCCGGATAAGGTAACATCTTGGGTCTTGGAGTAAACAGGACAGGTTAAAGGGTCAAAGGCCACATATAGGTTAGGGCTCTTGCCTTCCTGTGTCCTTGGGAGATGTGGCTCTTATCTAGTATACATGGGCATGTAAAGGTATACCTTGTGGCTGTTTGCCATTAGCTGTAATCCATAAGTTTGATTTGACCAATCGGTGATCATTTCTTTGTCTCTGAAGACTATAAGAAGGTTAGTTTGGCTTTGCATAGTGAGACAGGGGAATGATTCGCTTTGTGTGAGTTCCATCTCCTTATTGATCAATAATAATTCCATTAATCTTCAGATCAACCAGTGTCTTTGCTTTTATTTCTGTGTTTGTGTCCAGCGTTTTAGCAGCAATTCCATAACACACTTATTCACCTTTTCTTAGCATTACAAACAGACCCAATGTTTAACTTATGGCAAAGAAACGGTCTCGTGTTTTTCTCCAAAAAGCACTTCCCCCGTACTCCCCCAGTCGATCCAGTACATTACATCTTAGACCTCTACCCATATAAGAAGGGCCTAATATGCAGTGTATATACTACAATCCAGCACATTAATTCCCTTACTTTAGCAGACAACAAAGCAGTTTGAGGAGAGGACATTGGTACAGTATAGTGCGCCTCCATATGATGCGATGACTTCTCTGTATTCAATGTGTGGATTTGTAAAAGCTACGTAGAAATTCTGTCTTTTACTCAAATTAAGCCTCCTCTTGCAATAGCAGGCTAACCAGGTGCCCTGTTTTCTTTTTACCAGAACTATGGTGCAAAGACACTAGAGTGGAGAACTCTGATAGTCTGACTCAGTCCACATGAAAACATTTTATACACAGTTTTTTTTTTCTCTCTCTTTTTTGTCTTTTTAAACATGTATAGTCTATTTACATATTATTATTTTGGTCTGTTGCTTGCTAAACTTATATGTATGTGAGATGTCACCAGTAACTGTACCTATTCTTCAACATGAAGTTTATTTTGAAAATTAAAAAAAAAAGAAAAACCAAACATGCCAGATCTCACTTGTAAATGTAATATCCTGCAACCACAAGAATGAAATATCCACATTAAAAGGGCAAAAAAGTACAGGATATACAAGAACACACTAGTCTGTAGGTTAAATTCAACACATGCATGCTCAAGCTCTCTCGCTCTCTCTCGCTCTCTGTGAATTAAAGTCTGCGGGACTATAATAAGTAATGGTTGCATTAATTTACGGCGGTTTGCAAAAGCATTCAACCCTCTCCAGAGTCATCATAACTTGTTGTGTTACTATAACAAATTGTTTATTAAGAATAAACAAATTAGCCTGGGAAATCCCACTCTCATACTACTGTACAATAGTTAAAAATATTAAATATTCATTCAGGCTGAGATACTGGATGTTTTTTTCTTTTTATTGACAGCATTTGATTTATTGATTGCTGTTGGAATGTACAGAGAATTTCAACAAATATGACAAAACAAGCTTCTAAAATATATGATCTACCCTAGCTTTAACCCAGTAATGTGTAAGTGATATATATGTAAATATTATATAAATAAATAAATATAAATATACTATATATAAATATATATTATATTGACTCTGATTCCAATAACCTGTCCTTCTGTTCACTGCACAGCATTCAGTTTCAGATTTCATATTTTTACAGTATTCAGTTGGTTTCAACACTTAAACGTCTCTTCTCGTCTCTAGAATTTCTTCTTGAATGTCAACAAAGATCTGAACTGACAGACTGAATCATGTGTCACTGTTACATTTCTATAATATTTGTACAGCAGCAACTAACGATTGTTTTCATTATCGCTCATTCTGCAGATTATTTTCTAGATTATTTGATTCATCGTTTGGTTTCTAAAATCACAAAAACTCAAACTGACGTCATCAAATGTCATATTTTATTTGACCAAAAGTCCAAAACTTAAATATTCAGAAGATCTGAGACACTGGAGAAGGTGGAAGTCAAGACTCCAGAGATTACTCGATTTCATTATTTTTCTGTTAATTGACTAATCAATTAGTCATCTAATAGTTTCAGATCAAAATATTTCAATAATATTCAGAGACAATTTGTGATTCAGATTTATTTGTAAATGTTATGTGTCTATTATATGATATATAAATTATTTTTTAATTTAGTTTGTTTAGATTCTATTTTAATAAAATATTAAATCAACAATATCCTGAAAAATATACCTGCACAGGCAGCTCCTCGTTGTTTTAACGTTCCTCTGATGTTTTACAATCAATTGTGACCTTAATGTGTTTTTATTATTAAATATTATAATAATATTCCAATAATCAACCCTGTAAGAACTGCAGTGTTTCTGTGATTTTTAATTTTGTACATTTGGTTGTGTGTATATCTGCAGTCAGAGCTGCGATCATTCGACGGTCACTGATTGGTTTATTGACTAACTGAGTCGTTTTAATGGACTCTGGTGTCATTTACAGAAACAGACTCTCTGTAGTGAGTGATATGAAATTTGAATATTAAATATCACACCAGTCATGTCGAGTCTGAAGACAGCAGACTGAAATCTGAGAGGAAGTATTGATCTGTTTGTTTGAACACAGGAACGGCCGTAATATCTATAGGGGAGACCGGGGACAGTTGACAGTCATTTTCCTGATAAATCAAAAACCATTTACACTGGAATAGTCCATTTGCTATATTATAAACTTCAATGTGTCAACTACTGAAACAATATATTTAAGTGGTTTTATGAAATATGTACAGGCTGCAAAATTGATTTAAATACAGTCACCCCACTGTTACAACAGTCCCAGTGTACAGGGACGGTTGTAACATGTCAAAAATATATATAATTAACCAATCAAATACTCAAAATGAAAAAGATTATTTAACATTACATTTAACATACAACACATTGTAAATTTATGACATTTTACATTTAATTTTCTATCTATCTATCTATCTATCTATCTATCTATCTATCTATCTATCTATCTAGTTTATGTAGGCCTTTAGGTTTTTGAAATATAAATGAAACTTGGCTATAACAAGGTGTTACAACCGTCCCAGTATCACCAGCCATGTTTTCACCTCATGTGAACTGGCTTCAAGTGATTCTAATAATACTCATTTGGATTTCTAGACATTTGATCTCAGGACAGTATCCAAAAAATACATCTGATAGAAAAGTAAAAATTTTTACCTCAAAAAAACAACACTTTTGCTTGGTAACTTTCTCTGGGAGTTTAAACTGTGTCTCCTTTTTTGTAAGCAAGAAGACAAACTGAGCATGTGCAGAGTGAGTGTAATCACTCTGCACATGCTCTCTTAAAGGTGCAGTGTTTAGAATTTAGCGGCATCTAGTAGAACAGACGTGGCAGAAATGGAATATAATATTCATAAGTATGTTTTAATTAGTGTATAATCACCTGAAAATAAGAATCATTGTGTTCTCGTTACATTAGAATGAGCCCTTTATATCTACAGAAGCAGCAGGTCCTCTTCCACGGAGGCCGCCATGTTTCTACGGTAGCCCAGAACAGACAAACCAAACACTGGCTCTAGAGAGGGCCTTTTGTTTTTTGGGGGGGTTGTGCAGCAACTGTAGGTTCTCCTGCTGTTTGGAAGAGGAGGGGTATTCAGATGGTTGCAATCTGCAACCTCACCACCAGATGCCACTAAATCTTACACACTGGTCCTTTAATATTTTCAATTCATTCTCTACGGTGGTTCTTTTCACTACAAGTGTAATACCGCCTCCGACCACTATGTGGGTTGTAATGGCAGAGTGGCGCTGTCCGTGTTTCTGCTCAGGAAGTGAGGACTGCAGGGGTAGTTATTCAAAGTTAATGACCAACTTTGCTGAAAGTTTTATCCAAAATATGAGCTATTTGTGTCTTTTTATGTTTGTGGTGAATGAAACTCGCAAGTCTGAGGCATCAAACTATCAGACCTCACTGTAATGGACCACACTATAACACAGGCTGAGTGAAACAGGTGACTTCCATAATTTATGGAAATTATATCACTTGTGCTGGGATTGTCAAACCCGCCGAAGCTTTGAATAAAGTAGATTTTCCCCAGTTCTTGCATTTATAATGGTTCAGTCACCTGTTGACTGTCTGCTTGTTGCTTGTGAGAATTCATTCATGCATATAGAAAACAAAGAGTGAGTCGTGTATTTGACACCTGCAGTGATACTTTTTGACATGAACAAAAACTCTTAAACAATAAAGAAGTATGTGTGCATTGTTTCTTTTTATATGCCGTCTTAATGCCATCCTAGGGGTTTTTATAATAGAATGTAATGCGGTTTATTGTATTACACCATTATGAAACACTCTGTTTTGATAGAAATGACATGTTATCCTACTTTTTACCTTATTTCTTGATATCCTTGATAAATGTGTAGACTCACAAGATGATAAAAAGTATAAAGCAGACTTTTTAGACTTTCTCTAATTGCACTGATCTCTTTCAGCTATTTTACAGTTGTAAATTTTAAAATGACTCTCTGAGCTGAGAGTCCAGCTCCGCCTCTGGTTTAATATCACTGTAAACTGAATATCGTCGGGGGTTTTGGACAGTTGGTTGAGCAAAACAAGACATCTGAAGTCATCGGGGGTTATTTTTTTTGAAAGTCTTTTTTATTGACGAGTAAGTTCCTGCAGTGATCCTCATTTCCTGTTTGGCTGGAATATTCTTTTATAAAATGATGTCTCTCATACACAAACATGCAGCTCACAACTCATTTTCCTTTTTCCTGCTGCTTTTGATTTTGTTTCTGCAAAACGATTGATCGAGCAGAACGTGTAACTGATGATATAACTTACGTAGGCGTCATTTATATAAACAGTGTGAGAATATGAACATCATTAAAACTGAATTGGGACATTTTCATTAGTTTTTAGTATTAAAAAATGCATTGAGTCTCTATTATATATCTCTGTATGGTTCTTTTGTGTCTGACTCAAGCAAACAGCAGTTATTGAGAGGGATGGGCTGCAACTAACCATGATTTTATTATTGATTAATTGGTCGATCATTTTCTCAATTAATGGATTAGTTGTTTGGTCTATTTAAATGTCGAAATATGGTGAAAGATATCATTCACTGTCTCCCAAAGCCCAACATGACGTCCTCAAATGTCTTGTTTTGTCCACAAACCAAAGATATTCTGTTGATTTGAGAAGCTGGAATCTGAGAATTTGGACGTTTTCTTCTTTAAAAATGAGTCAAAGTGATTAATTACCTAAAATCTGTAGTTTGCAACTGATCAATTAATCGATTAATCATTGCGGCTCTGGTCTGTAATATATGTATTTTAAATCATCATAGTAGCCGTATAACAACACAATATGAATACTTCTAAAATGATAAATACAAATAAAACGTTGGTTCAACTTTAATTAATTGTAGTAATATGAGCTCACTGTTACTTTACATTAAACACAAGTATATTTGTATGAAAACCATCATTTTTGATTAACAAAATATTCTATATTACACATAAATGTATAGCATTTTTTTTGACAAACTGCTGGAAAGTTGATTGATTTTGGGTTATGACGGCTGTAAGAGTGGATGAAAGCATTCAGAGGGACGACGAGACCAAACCAATATTTCTCAAAATTCTTCCCATTTTTCAATTGTTGACAATAAGAAAAACATAGAAAATCACCAGATGCATCCTTTAAAATCCACCAACAATAATCAACTCTGACAGTTTCAGTCCTTTTGTTCCAGGAGGAAGCGCCAGCGTATCTCCGATCTATATCAGGGAACTGACGTCTGAGAACGAGGGTTTTGATTTCTACACGTGTGCGTTCATGTGTTACTGTGATGCAATAAGATGACGCTTTTATTGTGTGTTCATGCTCAACTGACGCTGATCTGTTTTGTGTCCTCTCGTCTCTCTGCTGACTCTAATATTCACCTTCAGTGTCAACTCGGGTAACAGAGACAGGAGTTATCAGCGTGTCTGTTGTTCTGCTATAAATAACTGTAATATGTGCTGTCTGTCTCTCTACAGTTGGTGGCCCAAGGTCAGTTCAGGGTGCTGAAGCTTCCTCTGGGCTTCATTAAGGTCTTAGAATGGGTGAGTTCATCAGAGAAACACAAATAACTCTGCAGACTGCAGCACATACGAGTAGTACTTCCTCCACTGTTTTTATACTGACTTTAAAAAAATGTGTTTTTCAACCTGTTTGTTTCCTAAATGTTTGTTTCACTGTTGGAACACGAGTGTGATTTTAATATTTTTCTGTCAGTCTGACGTCAGATTTGATGACCAGACAGATCTGGTGTTTTTCACTGTAAACTTTGTATTTTTTATCAGCCTTAAAAATGTTCTGAGAATGTAAAAAAATATTCTTAAAACACTGATAATATTTCTAAAATGTTGTAAGTGTCCTCACATTATGTTCCCAAATTGTTCTGAAAGCATTCTCAAAAAATGTTCCACCATCTATCCCAAAACCCCTCTATGGTGTCACTATTGTCACTATTGACAATGTTTCCAAAATGATGTTCTTAAAGCTTTTCCAAGATTGTTCTAAAAATGTCATTAGGATGTCCAGAAAATGTTCTGTAAGCAATTTTACAAAGTTACTAAAGGTCCTGAAAGCATTCTCAAAAATCTGATCTTGTAGAAAATGTTCTGAAAACTCTCTGACAATATTTTTAAGGTGTTACTGAACAACAGAAATCCTTCTGTTGTCAAGAATATTTTCAGATGATGTTTTGAAAATCTAAATTTTTCCAAACATACTGACGACGTTCCCAAATAACAGAAATCCTTCTGTTGACAACGCTCCAAAAATGTCATTAAAATGTTCTCAAAACAAGCCCGAAAAGTTCTTTCACAAAATGATAAATGATAATGATAAATTATTCTTAAAACATTCCCAAAATGCTCTGAAAATGTTCTCTGATGTTCCCAAAATGTACCAACAATATTTTCAACCCTTTCTGAGAATATTTTTAAGGTGATACCATAAAACAGAAATCCGTCTGTTACATTTCCAAAATGTTTTCCAAATTGTGGGGAAAAAAACTCCTCTGAAAACATTCTGAAGATGTTCCCAAACAACAGAAATCCTAATGTTGACAATACTTTAAAAATAAAAGTTCTGAAAGCATTCTCAAAAATATTTCACAAAAGGATGTGGATATTTTCCCAAAACGCTCTGAAAATTCCCAAAATGCACTGACATTTTAGCTTTGTATTTTGTATGGTGGTGTGTTCTGCATGTTTTGTTTGTGGGGGCTTTGTTGTTGTTTTCTGTTTTTTTGTTTTTTTGCTTTGTACTGTTTGTTGTTGTGCTGTTGTATGTTTTGATTGTGTGGGACTACGGATGCTAATTAGCTTCGAGCTAACGCGGGCGCAGTGCATCTTTAATGTTTAAAACTGCACACTGTCCCAATTAATAAATCAAATCAAATCAAAACCTTTCTAAGAACATTTTTAAGGTGATACAGTGAAAAACAGAAATCCTTCTGTTAACAACATTTTCAGATGACGTTCTAAAAACATTCTCAAAAATCAAATCTTTCAGGAAAGTCATCATAACTTGCTCGTCGGATGTCCCCAAAATGTACTGAGAGCATTTTTAAGGTGCTACTATACAACAGAAATCAGAAATGCTGGTTCAAACCCCCATAAAAACTGCTGAAGTACCTTTTACCCTCACAAACACACACACGACTCTGCCCATGAGCAAGGCACACTGAGCTGAAAAAGACTGAACATGATTCACTCTAGAGGCTCAATAAACACACACAGTGAGCAGATGGTCACAGTCAGACTCACTGTCCGATCCCTGCTGTGTGTGTGTGTGTGTGTGTGGGCGTGACCTCTCTAAGCTGGTTGCTCAGCAGTGATGATGATGATGATGATGATGATGATGATATCATCATTAAAGCAGGAGCAAACAGAGCTGTGTTGCTGAGCGAGGCACTGGGTTGTGAGTTTGATTCCTCTGATACTGATTTAAGTCTGTTCTACTTTGTACTTTGAGAAATAAAAAAAAGTTTTGTCCTTGATTTTGGCGGACGACTAAGAATACTACAATACCCATGAGCCTCGGCCGCCGTTGCTATGGAGAAGAAGTCAGTCAGAGGTCTGAATCAGAGCATAATGAATTCAAAACGCTTTGCAGCTTAAGTTTTAAACAAAATGCCTCCATAGTTGCTGAATTAAATAAAAAAAAACAACAGTCAGGAGCCCAAATGAACATTAAAGCTGTTTTTCTTGCTGTAATCATTCCTCCTGTTCATACTGACCATTAGAAGATCCCTTCATAATGACATTACAATGGAAGTGATGGAGGACAAAATCCACAGTCCTCCTTCTGTGCAAAAAATGTATTTAAAAGTTTATCTGAAGCTAATATGAAGCTTCAGCGTCCAAATGAGTCAAATCAAGTAGATATCTTTCAACGTTACAGTCTTTTTAGTGCCTCTTTTTGTTACTATGCCTCCTTTGGTTTCCTTTTACAACACTGCTGTGACTCATAATATATATTTTTAACTATGATAAGATGTTTTTTAAGAGTCTCTGCAGTATTACTTACTTCTTTTTTTTTATTTCTTCTCCTCAAGTTCTTCGCCATCTTTGCCTTCTCCACCTGCGGCAGTTATTCTGGGATGTTCCGGGTGTCGGTGGAGTGTAAGAACCGGACGAACAGCGACCTGAGCATTGAGGTGGAGTTTGAGTATCCATTCAGGTCAGTACGACAAAAAAAAAACCCATCTCCCCTGATACTGACTCTGACTTTTAGACTGAAGCTGCTGTATGATGAACAGAATACAGACTAACACAAACACAAACACAAATGGAGGCAGCCGAGGACTCACTCTGTTCAGCACATGTTGAGGTGAAAATGATTCATACTAAGTTAAATGTTGCATTTGTCCTAAACTTTACGACTCACTGAATAAACAGAGACAGCAGAAGCAAAACAAGGAGAGAAAATGAAGTTTTAATGTGTGGTGATCCAGATTTAAAAGAGTAAAGTAAAAGTACAAAGACAGCAATGTAAAAAAACTGCAGTACAAGTAACAGTCCTGCATAAAAAATCCTACTACAGTAAAAGTACATAAGTATTATGAGCTTGATGTAGTTAAAGTATTGCAGTAAAAGTACATAAGTATTATGAGCTTGATGTAGTTAAAGTATTGCAGTAAAAGTACATAAGTATTATGAGCTTGATGTAGTTAAAGTATTGCAGTAAAAGTAGTGGTTTGGTCCCTCTGACTGATATATTATTATATACGACATCATTAGATTATTAATAGTGAAGCATCAGTGTTAGAGCAGCATGTTACTGTTGTAGCTGCTGGAGGTGGAGCTAGTTTACACTACTTTATATACAGTTAGCTAGTTTAGTCCAGTGGTTCCCAACCTAGGGGTCGGGCCCCTCCAAAGGGTCAGCAGATAAATCTGAGGAGTCGTGAGATGATTAATGGGAGAGGAAAGAAGAAAAAACAAAGTTCTGATACACAAATCTGTTTTCAGTTTTTGGATTTTTTCTCTAAAATGTCAAGAAACACTGAAATGTTCCAGCAAAGTCAGCAAAGAAGAAGACTGCAAGCTACTAAACATGGATGTTGACAATGCATTTAAGATGGATGTATTATAAAGAACTGAATACGGCACTACAAGACGGTTCCCTATTCATTCCTATGAAAGTGGCCCAGTTGCACAGAAAAAAAATCATCTTTCTGCTATAAAAAATATCCAGATGTGTCTCATGCTTCCATGTTTTTGGACCAATAGAGCATGCTCAGTAGAGTTCAGGACATCTCAAACTGTCAGACTCAGCAGCTGTAAAGCTTTTAGATGTTCTTAAACTAAGCTGTGTTTACATGAATGTTAGCAGACTATATTACCGTTAATCTCACATTACCTATGTTTTGGAGGTTCTCTGTCATGATATAATTTTCTGGACAAGTGTAAATTTTTGGGGGCTGTTGAAGTCATTAGAATTCATCCTGAGAGGAACAGGAATTTCTGTTTATCCGTCCAGCAGTTGTTGACATATTTTTGAGTTGAACCAACAGACTGAGAGAATTCACCGTCCTTAGCCTCAAACTGCTAATGTGGCTAAAAAACTTCACACTCTTCCCTTCTTCCTCTCTCTCAGACTCCACCAGGTGTATTTCGATGCCCCGACCTGTAGTAGCGGGAACAAGGAGCGTCTCTTCCTGGTTGGCGACTACTCTTCCTCGGCCGAGTTCTTTGTCACCATCGGCGTCTTTGCCTTCCTCTACTCCACAGCAGCTCTCAGCATCTACATCTTCTTCTTTGAAAAGTACAAGGAGAACAACAAGGGCCCACTGATTGTAAGTTCTTTGACCTAAAAAGTGCTGCTGACAGGTGACCTATGGGAAATATCACTGACAAACTGTGTGTGTTTAGGACCTGGGGGTGACCGGGGTGTTTGCCTTCATGTGGCTGGTGAGTTCGGCGGCCTGGGCTAAAGGTTTGACTGACGTGAAGACGGCGACTGACCCGGACGGAGTGATCACTCTGATCTCTGCCTGCGATGTTGAGGAGAACCGCTGCCGTGAAGTCCACGATCCAGTCATGTCTGGACTCAACACCTCTGTGGTAAGACATTCGCTGGGCCTGACACCTCTGCAGGTCAGGACAACATTTCTGACCTCTGAAGAAGTCATCAAGCAGACAAGACCCTCACAGCAGTCTGGGTGTCATTCAAAATTTTTGGACACTAGTGCCCATATCTGAGTTTCAGTACAGATACTAAAAAACAAGTTATAAGGTTTAAGTAAGTTAGTGATACTGCACAACAGATGCCAGAGTTCTTAAATGTAAAATGTTGACTAAATGCAAGCAGCTGTACAAGAACAACAGCATCAATATGTTTGTGATTCTCATTCATCCGGGACTTTAGATTCCTGAAGACATTTCAATTTGTTATTGACTGAAGAAGCATTTTAGATGAGAGACGAATCAAGAATCTAAATCAAGTCAAGTTGCTCTCGACCTAGCCTTTCTGGAGACAGCATCGATTGTTTCAGCAAACATCCCATGACGAAAACCTCAGTCGGTTGTAGGAATTATGACTCTTGAAAAAGCATCAGACTTTGACAACAGAAACTGCTGTTCACTTCCTGTTTCCTACCACCAGTCAACATTGGTTAATTGTGATCACTGCCCAATCTTAACAGTCATTCCAGGGCTTAAACGTGACCACAGTTTAATTTGTAACAGTGGTTTGTGACAGTTTTAGAAGAAGCTAACAAATGTCCTGCTGGGATTTCACATCAATTACAAACTATGCATTTTGTCATTTAACAGGGATTTAAATCAGGAACTATCTGATCAAAGGTGACAAGATTACGAGTCTGACCGACATTTTGAGCCTTTCTTTTCTTTTTACTTGATAGTTTTTGATATACTACACTATGAACCGAGGATGGGGAGAAGGACATGTGGGCCATCTTGCTTAGCCTTCCACCACCAGGAACTGAACCTGGATAAGTGATTGATAATGGAAGGATGGATGAATGGTGTTACAGACACATGTCAGACAGTACCAAAAAAGCACTGAGGTCAAATACAAAGCACTACACCTTGGAAAACACATGGAGTTGACCTATACCATATCTCAGGTCAACATCTCCTAGTCCACCTCAGTTTCTGGGTAATTTCGTAGGTCAGTTAGTAGAGCTAATAGAGGAGGATGGAAAATGGATCAAAACATCCACAGAAATCGACTGAAATGTGTCCATAGCACCATCGATTTATTTTCTGCTGCTTATCTAGGTCCAGGTCATGATAGCAGCAGCTTGGCAAAGTAGCCCAAACATCTGTCTCCCAGTCCAGTTCTTCCAGCTCCTCCTGAAGGATCCCGAAGTGTTCCCAAATTAGACAAGATATATTATCTCTCCAGTGTGTTTAGGGTCTGCCACTCATGCCCAGAAGATCTCAACAAGGAGGTATCCAGAAAGCATCCTGATCAGACACCTGAGCCACCTCATCTGACGCCTTTTAATGTGAAGTAGCAGCGATTCTCTTCTGAAGTCCTTCCAGATGTTTGAGCTCTGAGTCTTTAAGGCTGAGCCCAGACACTTCAGAAGGAAACTCATTTTAGTCATCTGTATCAATGATCGCCTATACACCTGTCGATCTCATGCTTTGTCTTACCCTCACTCCGGACCAAGAGATATTTGAATTCATTCACATGTGGCAGCTTCCAACCACAGTTTTCTAGCAGAGTACCATAGCCTTAGACATCAGTCCATAGGATAAAGCACTAAAAATTGTCAAGTATCAAAAGTGGGAAACAAATGTCTGGCCAGATTTATTATTTTGATTTCCAGTTCCAACAAACACACCGAACTCTCTCCAAACGGCTTCAGGAAGAATCTGGAAGAATCTCTTTTATTGGCTGACCTGAACCAGAATCACGGTGGATTAGTACATCTGAGATCTGGTTTAGGTCAGCTCTTTGTGATTTTTGAGGGGTAGGGCTGGTTATCAAACTTCACAACATTGTTTTGGTACCAACCATAAAGTGTCCATGGCAACAAGCATTGAAAGCATCTGGTCAGATTCATTACTTATTCAGATGGTTCCTGATTTTAATCTTAATGTTGCTGGTTTTAGAATATATTTCTGGCTCTTCTATGACTGCTTGTGTTTAGGAACAATTAACACTATGGCTCCTTTTGTTGGATGACAGAAAGTATTTTGCATAAAAATGATGTTTCTATTTTTAAAAAGGACTGTCTTGGTATCTGTATCTATCCAAACTGAAAATCAAATAAGAATTTCCTTCATCTTCTCCTCTTCCAGGCGTTTGGTTTTATTAACCTGATCCTGTGGGCGGGAAACCTCTGGTTCGTATTTAAGGAGACAGGAATCATTGCCCCCTTCATGCGAGCTCCACCTCCTCAGGATAAACCTGCTGCACCAGATGCTTACGGCCAGCAGGGGGCGTATGAACAAGACCCGTATGCCAGCAACCAGGGAGGCTACCAACCCGACTACAATCAGCAAGGATACAACCAGGTGATCAGCCTCAACCTGCTACCTGCTGTTAATTAATACTCACAAGAAAATCAACACCAGGTAACTTCAGCTCAGAGCAGGAGTTCCAACAACCTGGCTGTGATTGGCCAGTTGGATTTGGGTGTGGCTTTGGAGTGGTTAAAAACAGTCCAAGGCTCACGCTGGCAATCTTAACCAACCAACAGATATTGGCGTGGATACATGTTTAGCCTAGCGTAGCACAAGACGAATGAAGAAGCATGGAGAACCTGCTAGCCTAGCTCCATAGAGACTTCATCTCCACCTGGTATTAACCTATGATCTGTATCTGATACGTTGTCTGATCACAGGCCTTTACATTTACACCTGGTATAGATTCTTCTTCTGCTCTGCTGCATCACACCTCTATTCAAGAAGGCTTTTTCATATTTACTCTTATTACTATTTTCTTTATGTTGTGTGTTCTGTTATTAATACTGTAGCACTTTGAGTTTCACTATGAATGAAAGGTGCAGTACAAATTAAATGTATTATTACTATTTTTATTATTATTATCTTGATTCTAAGGGTTCTCAAGGGATTTTTAGTAGTCATTAAAGAGGTGCCAGGGTTTCTGAGGGGGTTCCAGGGGTCTTCTAGGAGGACCTAAATGTTTCAAAGGTCTTCAAAGACGTTGAAAGAGTCTATTTTTCTGTGCGAGTTCCCAGGGTGCTCAGCAAGATGACTGGGGGTTTCTGAGGGGTACACATGATGTTCTGATCACAGTTTTCTTGGGGATCCAGTGGTCCTTAAGGGGGTCAACTCAAAAAGGCCAAGGGCTTCATTACAAGGTTCTGGTTGAGTTTCCAAACCCCAATGGCCCTCCAAAAAGCACTCCCCAAGCTCACTGTGCAGACAGAGGTAGCAGACCTGTCAGCAAACATGCGTCTTAAGGCCCCTTCACAATGTGTGATTTTGGACTGTCTGAGACAAAGGTTGACAATTGTGAGAGAAATGTGGTGAAATCTTTTGATGTCAGTCCAAAACGGCGTCCTAGATTCTAGTGCTACAATTCACCACACATTCATCTCACAATCTGACAGCCTCATATTGATATCCACAGTCTGACACTGACTGTGACCAAGATTTTATCATAGGCATCTCGCACAATGTGTCATGCAATAAACTTATAAGATCGTTGTTGTCACACAGTCTAGAGGTGGCTTTAAGTCAAGGAAAGAGATATGTGATACTCTTGAGGTTCTGTTATGACATACCAGGTGAGGGTAATGTGACAGAAGAAGACAGCCGAATGCATCCTTGACTAGCTGTGCTAACTACACCAACGTTACTTAACTTGTAAGATGGTAATAAGAGTCAGTGGAGAAGCTTGTTAGCTATAATGCTAGCTAAGCTATAACCTTGTCAGTCATGTGACAGCAGGAAAAGGTGCATTCAAGTGAACTTATTGAAAAATACAACAAATCAAACTGTAAAACTAGAGAAGGTAGTGGATCAGCCCTGGAACAACTTAACGACAAAAAAATGTTTAAAAGAAACATTTCACTGCTTCCCAAAGGTCACAGTTTGACTTATGTTTATTGTAATTTGCCTTGTATCATTTCCTGTTCCTGTTAAAAATAGTCAGGTATAATAATTTTCTGTATACTGACTGCCAAAATAACATACTACCTACGTATAGGTACATACAGTAGTGTATACTGTATAGTACTAGTATATAGTGTTTCTGTGTGTCATGCTGTCTGCTGTTGTCTGTCCTCCAGGATGCAGAGTACGGTCAGGGCTACGGCCAGCAGGGGGCGCCAACCTCCTTCTCCAATCAGATGTGAACTGACAGGAAGATGGTGAGTCACACTGGAAGTTGAAGTTAAGGTCACTGCCTGATTAGTCCATTACATTTGATGAAAATGAATTAAATAATTTAACTGACTTTAAAGAGATAAACCAACAATGAATTGGTCTCCTAACAAGTATTGTGATATCTCTTTTTCTTCTGTTCCTCAGAGCTCCAAAAAATATTAATACTCATCAATGAGTCACACAGTTGCACCGGGTGACATGTTCCTTCATTACTATGAACCAACACACCGAGTTTATTTTGACTCAGTCCCACACACACCATCCTGCAGCCAGAAATACTCACTAGAGCACCAAATGTTGATTCATCCACCGCTGAAAATAGTCCTCAACAAATGCACTGTTTCCTCCTGTTTGTTTGATAAACACTACAGTGACCAGCTGTTGTAGGGTATTACTAAGCCTTTATTAAACATGAAACTATATATTTGTGAGGTGTTTTTAAAGATCTTCAGTTGGAACAATGGGTTTGGAGGAAGGAGGAAAGTATTAAGTCTGATTCTGCACATGAGAATTGTTAACTAACACAAGCCTGTAAGTGTTTAATTGGTGCAGGACATCCAAAAAGCTATAGACCAAATTGTACCCACCAGATAAATCTTCATATTTTTGTCAACCCCCTGACTTTTCTCCTGTGCTACCATCAGGACAAACTGAACCAATAACTTGGTCCTGTAGTATCAATAAACTCATTATAACGTCCATTTCCACAGCACTGTTTGCATGAGTACAAAAACAGTCATGTCATACTCACCACTCTGCTGAAAACACTTTCTCGGTTTAACGACAATACTGATTGCACTTCTACTTTGCTGTTTTTTCCACTTTCACTTTAAGCTACCGTCACTGAAACTGAACACTTCCTGCAGATGTTTCACAGTAAAAAAGGTTCAGGTATCATCGGATAATTCGTAATTCATTTGTAATTCAAAAACCAAAAAAACGGTAAATCTCTTATTTGTTTCAAAACAAAAAAACAAAACAAAAAATTTTTTGGTGTCAGAATCAAATCAAACCAAACCAATCAAACCCGCCCGTTTTTGGTTTTTGCCGATTCGTTTTATTGTTATTCCTTTTTAGATTGAATATCGTTTTCACCATAGCAACGGTCGCTGAGGATCATGGGTAGGCTAATGTAGTTTTTTGGTTTTTGAATTACAAATGAATTACGAATTATCCGATGATACCTGGACCAAAAAATCTTCCAGCAGCTCAAAGGGAATAATCCCCCCCTTTAGTGGAAGGCCTTTAATGTGAAACATCTGCAGGAAGTGTTGACAACAACCGAAAAAACAGCAAAGTAGAAAAAACAGACTGTTTTAGTACTAATTGAATAAGTGCTGTTGAAATAGACATTATACTGAATTTACCAGGTGAGACATTATAATACAGGTGGTTCCACCCCTGTCGGTGGGTTTTTTTTATTAAAGACCAACAATTTTTTTTAGGACAAAATGCCTGAAAAACATAATTTCTGGAATTATTAAATAATTTTTCAGTTTGCACTTGTTCCTAATTTTCCTGTTCCCGTTTCTTTCACAGAAAACGTCGGAGTGAACCAACAGTGGGTCGCCTGCAACCTACCCACAATGCAACACTCCTGTCTGTCTGCAAAGTTAACGGGGTGGGTGGGGTGGGTGGGAGGTTTTTGGGGAGGGAGAAGAAGGTTGAAAGAGGGGAGAAGGGTGAAGTTTAGATGTTCACTATAATGAATCGATGTGTAAATGATAAAAAAAAGAGTTATAAATAATAAATCCACAACTTGAACGAAGCACCAAAAGAACAACAACAACGACAAACAATTAAACAACGCTGACAAATAGAAACTTCTGAATCAAGTGATGATGTTGATAAGAGTTATTCATATTAAAATACATAATATGTGGAGAGAATGTATGTTTGTGTTGTATAGATATCACTTTGAACAGATATATATAATATAGACTGAACTGTTTCTTCATGTTTCCTATTGAACCTAATGATCTGCCCCGCCCCCTTGGTATGCCCCGCCCCCACCAATTAGCAGACCAGATTCCCGTCGGCCCGCCATGAAGCCGTTCAGACTGGGTTCAGACAAATCAGATCCAAACCAGATTCAAACTGGATTCGAACCCAACAAACGTGCATCCACCAACATCACCTCCCAGCTGTTTCGCTGTTTGTCTTGCTGCATGTAAATATCAACACAGGAAGTGATGTCATTCTGGAGATGCCGTAAAAAACCCAGTGTGGACTCTGGCTTCATGGTGACGCCGGCTGGAAACTGGATCCGAAATGGCTCCTCCGTCATTACAGTTTGCACTGTTTGTGTGTTTGATTAATGGGCTCAGCTGGAGCTTCTTTCTGCTGTCTATTACATTCCTGTCGCTCCTCTCGGAGACGAGACGCTGCGCAAATGTCCCTCTGAATGATTGTAACATCTGGGGTTTCCTAAAACAACAGATGAGATGATTCTACTGGTTTCTACTGCAGTTTGTTTTACTTCAATATATTTCCAGCCACTCTGATGGAATCTGAAAACAGAAAATGATCCAAAATCCATTAAAAGTAACCATCAGGTCTTTCTGTCATTTGTCACCTGGTAACCCTGGAAACCATTCTAGGAAACTGCAGCAGAGACGGTTTGATTTCTAGTGGAAAAAAATCTGTTTCCATCACACTTTGTTGACTTTTCCACCTCATACAAGCGTCCAAACTTTTTGTGATATTTCAACATTTTTTTCCTTGAATTTCCAGCGTTTCCACTCATGTTTTTTTATGCACAATTTGAAAAAGCACATAAAAAAAAAACAGTGGATGGAAACCCACCTCGAGCCACTTTCTTGCTAGATTCGGAACTTTTGATGGACGAGATGTTTGCAGCTGCAGTTGTTGTAAGTCAACTCAAAGAAATAACTCTTAAATCATTGTGTTTCTTTGAAGTTAAATCCTGCTAACATGAACATTATGTCACACTAAATAATGAAGAGAAACTAAACGGAAACCCGAGGAGCCTCTGTATGCTTCCTTTAGAGAGGAACCTTAAAAAAAGAAGCTTCCTGTGTGTCCTACCACCTTAAAATTTAACCTTCCTACCTCCTAAACCAGATGAATAAAATCTTCAGATGGACATTTCTGTCGGCTAAAGAGTGTTGCTGTTTTTTTTTAATTTGTCTATTTCTCGGCTCTCAGCCAATCAGCAGCAGGTGTGAGCTGTTTTTGTAAAAGTCTTTCCGGAAAGTTCTGGGTCTGAAAAAAAAAAGGGACAAAAAAAAAAAAAAACTTGATGCTTCTTCTTTGGTTGTTTTTTTTTTTGTTTGTTTGTTTGTTTGTTTGTTTTTTTGAAAAGTGAAAGCTGTTTTTAGCGTTGGTATCTTCCTCCGCATGGTGACGTGTTTTCTGCTCGTGTTGTACAGTAACTGATGATCAGTGTGATTCTACTTCCTGTTCTCCTGTACAAGTGTGTGTGTGTGTGTGTGTGTGTATGTGTGTGTGTGTGTGCGCTTGTGTGAATGTGTGTGTGTTGACTTTCATTGCCCGTCCACATCTCTTCTATCATTCTCTCAGTTTTTTATCCTCTTTCTATTCTTTTCTTCTATCTTTATTCTATTTTTTCTTTTATCTCTCTTCTCTTTTTCCATTCTCTTCTTCCTCCTCTTTCTTCTCTCTCCTCCTCCTCACCTCTCTTCCATCTTTTCCTCAGTCACTTCTTCCCTTCCTCCTCCTCCTCCTCTCTATTTCTTCCTCTCTGTCGTTCTTCTTCTTCTTCTTCTTGTCGTTCTTCTCGTGACTCTCCCTCCGGCTCTGTGATGTAACTTCCTGTGTGACGATATTCTACTCAGCATCAGTAACCATGGCGACGGTGTTGACAGTGGTGATGATAATGATGATAATGTGTGTGTGACTTGTTGCTATGGAGACGTCCCCCCCTCCCCCTCCCCATCCCTCCCCCCCCCCCCCTGCTGTGTTAATTCAGTGGAAAGTTTCAATAAACAACAAACTCGTCTGATTCTGTTTCTGTTCATGACGACGGAGAGGAGTGAAGGAGTGAATGAAAGGATGAATGAAAGGATGAATGAAAGGATGAATGAGAATGAAAACAAACAATAAATAACAAATAAAAAAATAAGGAATGAATGAATAAATAAATCAAAGAGCGAATGATCACATGAATGAATAAACAAATGAACAAACAAATAGAAACATGAATGAAGAGATGAATGAATGACTGTGGGAACATGTTGAAATATTTTTGAACAAGTGAATGAACAAAATGAAAGTGTGAATTAAACAAATTCACTACTGAATGACTGTATGAACAGACAAATCCAAAAAAACATCCATGACCAAATAATTGAACAAATGGATGCATGAATGACAAATGAATGGATGAATAAACTAATGAACAAGCAGGAAGTGAATGAATGAACACAATGAGAAGCTTCTATGACACACGAATGAACAAATGACTGAGCGAATGAATGGATGGATGACTGTGGGAGGGAGTTACTGACGTGACTTATAGTGAGTGAATGAATGAACATATTTCTGTTGGAGAACATGAAATGCTGAATTACTACACGAATTAAATGTGTGAAATAATGAAAACATTAAGTGAATGAATAAAGTACAGAAACAGATGAGTGAATGAATTAATAAACAACTGGGTGAGCAGCTGAGGGAATATGAAGACATGAAGAGGTAAATAATTATGTGACTGAATGAACAAACCTATGTACAAATGGACGTATGAATAAAAGAACAAATTTACAAATTTATGAAAAAATTATTAAATAACCATACGAGCAGACGAATGAATGGATGAATAAACAAATGACTGACCGTGGAAAATTGTTAACAGAGACATGAAATTTATGAATTATGAATGAGTGATGCATAAATGAATGAAAAAAATTACTGTTGGATCAAATGAAATGCTGAATTACTACATGAATAAAGACATGAACAATAAAGGAGTGAAAGAATGAATACATTATTAAGTGAGTGAGTAAAGCTGTACAGAAACAGATGAGTGAATGAATTAATTTAAAAAACTGGATGGCTGAGGGAATATGAAGAAATGAAGGAGTGAGTTATGGCCGTGACTGAATGAACATATCTGGGACAAAATGAATAAATAAAATGATGAATGAACAAATGAATGAGAAAATGAATTAATGAATGACTATACGAACGAACAAATGAATAAATGAAAAAATCAAATCTATTGTTAAAATAGTTTAACAAATGGATGAATGAATGAAATTAATTAATGAGTAAACCAATGAACTAGCAGGCAATGAATGAATGAACTAATTAAGACGCTAACACTTCTGGCACATGAATGAACGGATGATCGCAGGAAGGAGTTACTGACATGAAAGTAAATGAATTACAATGAGTGAATGAGTGAACAAATTGTTGAATTACTACATGAATAAAAACATGAACGAGTTCTCCAATCGCATGTGTTTCAACAAGGCAATTCAACTTCCTTTACATGAAATAGTAAAAGCATTGAGACAAAGTGCAAAAAAACACATTATAAAAGGACATTTAAATACAATTAAAAATGGTTATAAAAGCGACGAGAAAATAAAAATAAGCTAAAATAGAATTTTAAAAAATCTGCAGCAAACAAAAGTCTTTGGCCTTGATTTAAAGGACCAGTGTGTAGGATTTAGTGGCATCTAGTGGTGAGAAGTGTGTAGGAGAACCTACGATGGTCACGAAACTCATGAAAAACACGAAAGGTTCCATGTTTAGTTTTTCCATTCTGGGCTACTGTAGGAACAGGAAGTGATTTTTTTTTCTTCCCCAGGAAGGTGAAGTCATGACCCGCCCTACTCTCCTACCTCTGATTGGCTTACCCTGATATTCTCTCACTCCTCATGCCTAAACCAAGCGGCAACCTCCGGGGCTGAAAAATGAAGCCAAAAACTGCAGTTCCTTGAATGACCACTTGAGGCTCCAAAAGCGAGTCAATCCCCATAGACCCCCATGTTAAAATGCTTAACTTTACAGCAGAATAAACATGTTTACAGCCTGGTACAAACAACGGTTTTCGTCTCTGTAGCTAATTTCCTCTTTCGTGACAACTGTAGGGGGTTGAATTTTTTTTATAACTCACCCGTTTAAATTTCATTAAGCCATAAAGTTCTGCATAATGAGGGACATGGCTGCTTTGAGTGACAGGTCCACCAGCCGCTAGGTGGCTTGTTTCAGCCATTCGGCCCGCCTCTTTGCCCATTTTTGATTGGCTGGGAGTTAGGCAGTGTCACACACTGCCAAGACGGCGACGGGCCGTAGTGGGTAACTACATCCATATTTTATACAGTCTATGGCCTAAACCTAACCAACCCAACCAATGAAGACGAGTACTAGCCAATCAGAGGCAGAGTAAAGGTCATGACTTCGCCATCTTAGGAAAAAAAAAAGGCTCCGTGGAAGGGTACCTGCTCCCTCTGTAGATATAAAGGTCTCTAGGTAAGGTAATGAAAACTCTAAGGTACTCTAAGGTAATGAAAACACGATTCTTATTTTCAGGTGATTATACACTTAATTAAAACATACTTATGAATATTACATAACATTTCCGCCAAGTCTGTTCCTCTAGATGTCACTAAATTCTACATACTGCACCTTTAAAAGAACTGAGAGTTGCAGCAGACCTGCAGTTTTCTGGGAGTTTGTTCCAGATATGAAGAATAAAAAACTGAACGCTGCGTTTCCGGGTTTAGTTTTTTGACTCTGGGGACAGAAAGCAGACCTGATCCAGACCACCTCATCAATTCTTTGACAGACAGGAAGCCGATGTAATGATCTGAGAACTGGAGTGATGTGATCCATTTCATAGCGCCGCCCTCTCTCCTCCCCATCACTCAATATCTCTTCCTTCCTCTCCTCTCCTCTCTCTCCGCCTCCTCCTCCTCCTCCTCCTCTCTCCGTGTTATCAGCTCCGGTGGATGTAGATTCAGTCAGTGTGTCTCCGTGTGTGTGTTCAGTCAGTATGGCGTCTCTCGGCCTCTTGCTGCTCAGCACCGCTCTGATTCACACCGCTCAGGTAGGACGACACACACACCGTCAACACATACAGAGAGAGACAGATTAACATGTATGTGGCATGTTTGTTCGTTTATCGTCATGTCGTGTCGTCATGGTAACCTGCGAGTGATGCAGAATGATGTCGCTGCTATTTATCTACCTGCCCGCTGTTATGTAGGTTATCTCTGTCTGATGTTTATCTGCATTTATGTCTGTTCTGTTTACATCTAATTTATTATTTTTATTGATTTATTGATGATCCGTGCGTGTGTGCTTGTGTTGCCTTTATGTTTGTGAAAAACCAGTTTCCGTTGTAAACCATCGCTGTGAGGACATTTTGGCCTTTTCACTACTTCATTGGTCTGTTTGAAGGTTAAGATTTGGTTTTAGGGTTCAGTTTGGGGGTAGGAGTTGGGGTTTGGCATTTATTTATGACGGTTCAGGTTTGCGTTGGGAGCTGGAGATCATATTATGTCATTACGGGTCCTCACAGGGACAGAAAGACAAACGTGAGTCAGTGTGTGTGTGTGTGTGTGTGTGTGTGTGTGTGTGTGTGTGTGTGCGTGTGTGTGTGTGTATTTGTGTGTGCAGCTGACAGGAGGAACATTACGTTTCAGCCCGTGGTAACCATAGCGACAGGAGACAGTAACCCACGGCAACAGGGCCATATATTACACAGGTTACAGTAGGTCTCCTGACACCTGATGGCTGCTGTGTGTGTGTGTGTGTGTGTGTGTGTGTGTGTGTGTGTGTGTGTGTGTGTGTGTGTGTGTGTGTGTGTGTGTAATTTTGTTCTTCTATATTTGTGAGAACCAATTTCAGATCTTGACAGTGAGGACATTTTGGGCGTCCACCATTCTTAGTCGCAGTTTTAATAAAAACAACTTAAATAATAAAGCATCTTCAATGTAAGTGATGGAGGATAAAATCCACAGTGTGTCCACACAGTCATTTCAAAGTCTCTGTGAAGCTTCTATTCAGCTTCAGCAGTCTGAGTTAGTCATATCAAGTGGATATCTGACACATTTACAGTCTTTTTAGCATCAAATTCCCTCTTTGTGTTTCCTCGGACAGTGTTTCCCTGTTGAGCTGCAGGTGGAAGTATAGTAACAAAAAGAGGGGCTTTGGCACTAAAAAGACTGTAACGTTGAAAGATATCTACTTGATTTGACTCATTTGGACGCTGAAGCTTCATATTAGCTTCAGATAAACTTTTAAATACATTTTTGCACAGAAGGAGGACTGTGGATTTTGTCCTCCATCACTTCCATTGTAAGGTCATTATGAAGGGATCTTCTAATGGTCAGTATGAACAGGAGGAATGATTACAGCAAGAAAAACAGGTTTCACTGTTCAGACTTAAAAAAAAAAAAAGAACCTGTCCTTAAATATGCTCTACATGCCAGGTTTCATTCTAATGTAGAGCAAATTTTAATCAAATTTCCAGAAAATGGTCAAAATAAAATGTAGTGAATGCTTGTTTCCATCCTGTTGATGCCATCACAGAAGAAGAAGAGACAAAACGAGATGACGTCATTAAAAGAGCAGCAGTCAAAGCTCAAACGATGGAAAACGTGATGGAAATACGACATTTCTGTTTGTTTCATGTATTCATTTGAGGAACAGTCTCCTCATCGCTCCACACAGATCTGATGTTTTCATCTCTGCAGTGATGTTTAAGTCACATAATTCATGTACGTCATCATTTATTCACCAAGTCTGTTTATATTTGCTTTTTATCCAGACAACTACTTTTATACCTCAGACAACAACAAACACTTTTTTTTAGGATTCCACTCCTTTTTTTTAATGTGCAAATTGAAAATATGCATCAAAGCTCTTGGATGGAACAAACTCAGTCTGTCACAGACAAAGAAGGTTTCGTGGAGGGAAAAGCTGCCTCTCTGTTGATATATTATATGATTATTTAAATAATTTCTCCAGTTTCAGAATGTATTTTAATCAGACAAACTCTTCTTTTGCTTAATGAAAAACATATTTCTCACAGTAAGACATGGATGTGCGTATGGCATCAGCATAATTATTGAGGTATTTCTATCCATAAAGAGCTCTAATTTCTGCCGCAAGTCAGACCGATGCTCCTCAGAGGACTCATTAGCTCCTTCCTCCTCCTCCTCCTCTTCCCCATCATATCAGACCTGCTGATGTCTCATAATCACACAGAGTATAAACCTCCTGTTGTACTGAAAGCTTTGCATCATAAATCTGAACTGATGCAGTCTGAGAGTTATCACAGTCATAAATCACAGTGTGTGTGTGCGCGCGTGTGTGTGTGTGTGTGTGCAGCTGCTGACTGTGTCTCTTTATCTCTGACAAACATAAAAACACTTCAGCAGGAAATTAAAGCTGCTTCATTTTCCACAAGACTGAACCTCATATCTGTTCAGTTAAAGAGTCGACAGCTCACAGCGAGGAGAAAAACAGTCAACAGCCTGCTGGTTAATTACTTCTACAATGGAGATGCATCACCACCATCATCATCATCATCATCATCATGGTCATCACCATCGACATCATCATCATCATTATATATTCTTCTTCTTCTACAGTTACGTTATTAGTAATATGATTATTATTATATTCTAGTTGTTGCTGTTCAGACTGCTGACTCATTGTTCAGACTGCTCACTCACTGTCCAGACTGTTGACTCACTGTTCAGACTGTTCACTCACCGTTCAGACTGTTCACTCACAGTTCAGACTGTTCACTCACTGTTCAGAGTGTTGACTAACTGTTGAGACTGTTCACTCACTGTTCAGACTGTTCACTCGTTATTCAGACTGTTTGCTCACTGTTCAGACTGCAGACTCACTGTTCAGACTGTTAACTCACTGTTCAGACTGCTGACTCACTGTGCAGACTGCTGACTCACAGTTCAGACTGTTCACTCACTGTTCAGACTGCTGACTCACTGTTCAAACTGTTCACTCACTGTTCAAACTGTTCACTAACTGTTCAGACTGCTGACTCACCGTTCAGACTGCTGACTCACTGTTCAGACTGCAGACTCACTGTTCAGACTGTTCACTCACTATTCAGACTGTTCGCTCATTATTCAGACTGTTCGCTCACTGTTCAGACTGCAGACTCACCGTTCAGACTGTTAACTCACTGTTCAGACTGTTCACTCATTATTCAGACTGTTCGCTCACTGTTCAGACTGCAGACTCACCGTTCAGACTGTTAACTCACTGTTCAGACTGTTCACTCATTATTCAGACTGTTCGCTCACTGTTCAGACTGCAGACTCACTGTTCAGACTGTTAACTCACTGTTCAGACTGCTGACTCACTGTTCAGACTGCTGACTCACTGTGCAGACTGCTGACTCACAGTTCACACTGTTCACTCACTGTTCAGACTGTTCACTCACTGTTCAGACTGCTGACTCACTGTTCAAACTGTTCACTCACTGTTCAAACTGTTCACTCACTGTTCAGACTGTTCACTCACCGTTGAGACTGCTGACTCACTGTTCAGACTGTTAACTCACTGTTCAGACTGTTCACTCACTGCTCAGACTGTGGACTAACTGTTCAGACTGTTGACTCACTGTTCAGACTGCTGACTCACTGTTCAGACTGTTGACCAACTGTTCAGACTGTTGACTCACTGCTCAGACTGCTGACTCACTGTTCAGACTGTTGACCAACTGTTCACTCACTGTTCAGACAGCTGACTCACTGCTCAGACTGGTGACTCACTGTTCAGACTGTTGACCAACTGTTCAGACTGTTCACTCACTGCTCAGACTGTGGACTAACTGTTCAGACTGTTGACTCACTGCTCAGACTGCTGACTCACTGTTCAGACTGTTGACCAACTGTTCAGACTGTTCACTCACTGTTCAGACTGCTGACTCACTGCTCAGACTGCTGACTCACTGTTCAGACTGTTGACCAACTGTTCAGACTGTTCACTCACTGCTCAGACTGTGGACTAACTGTTCAGACTGCTGACTCACCGTTCAGACTGCTGACTCACTGTTCAGACTGCAGACTGACTGTTCAGACTGTTCACTCACTATTCAGACTGTTCGCTCATTATTCAGACTGTTCGCTCACTGTTCAGACTGCAGACTCACCGTTCAGACTGTTAACTCACTGTTCAGACTGTTCACTCATTATTCAGACTGTTTGCTCACTGTTCAGACTGCAGACTCACTGTTCAGACTGTTAACTCACTGTTCAGACTGCTGACTCACTGTTCAGACTGTTCATTCACTGCTCAGACTGTGGACTAACTGTTCAGACTGCTGACTCACCGTTCAGACTGCTGACTCACTGTTCAGACTGCAGACTCACTGTTCAGACTGTTCACTCACTATTCAGACTGTTCGCTCATTATTCAGACTGTTCGCTCACTGTTCAGACTGCAGACTCACCGTTCAGACTGTTAACTCACTGTTCAGACTGTTCACTCATTATTCAGACTGTTCGCTCACTGTTCAGACTGCAGACTCACTGTTCAGACTGTTAACTCACTGTTCAGACTGCTGACTCACTGTGCAGACTGCTGACTCACAGTTCACACTGTTCACTCACTGTTCAGACTGTTCACTCACTGTTCAGACTGCTGACTCACTGTTCAAACTGTTCACTCACTGTTCAAACTGTTCACTCACTGTTCAGACTGTTCACTCACCGTTGAGACTGCTGACTCACTGTTCAGACTGTTAACTCACTGTTCAGACTGCTGACTCACTGTTCAGACTGTTCACTCACTGCTCAGACTGTGGACTAACTGTTCAGACTGTTGACTCACTGTTCAGACTGCTGACTCACTGTTCAGACTGTTGACCAACTGTTCAGACTGTTGACTCACTGCTCAGACTGCTGACTCACTGTTCAGACTGTTGACCAACTGTTCACTCACTGTTCAGACAGCTGACTCACTGCTCAGACTGGTGACTCACTGTTCAGACTGTTGACCAACTGTTCAGACTGTTCACTCACTGCTCAGACTGTGGACTAACTGTTCAGACTGTTGACTCACTGCTCAGACTGCTGACTCACTGTTCAGACTGTTGACCAACTGTTCAGACTGTTCACTCACTGTTCAGACTGCTGACTCACTGCTCAGACTGCTGACTCACTGTTCAGACTGTTGACCAACTGTTCAGACTGTTCACTCACTGCTCAGACTGTGGACTAACTGTTCAGACTGTTGACTCACTGCTCAGACTGCTGACTCACTGTTCAGACTGTTGACCAACTGTTCAGACAGCTGACTCACTGCTCAGACTGCTGACTCACTGTTCAGACTGTTGACCAACTGTTCAGACTGTTGACTGACTGTTCAGACTGTTCACTCACTGTTCAGACTGTTGACTAACTGTTCAGACTGTTGACTAACTGTTCAGACTGTGGACTAACTGTTCAGACTGTTGACTCACTGTTCAGACTGCTGACTCACTGTTCAGACTGCTGACTCACTTTTCAGACTGCTGACTCACTGTTCAGACTGCTGACTCACTTTTCAGACAGCTGACTCACTGTTCAGATTGCTGACTCACTGTTCAGACTGCTCACTCACTTTTTAGACCAGGTGACTAAAACATTTTTTTTTTTTTTTTTTTTTGTTGTTAGTGTCATGGTAAACAAAAAGGCTAGGGTTAAATAGCACAGAGAACTGGCTAACGGCAAGAATCAGTTTTTCTTCCATTTTTTAGATGGAACAGAACAGGAATTATGGGGAGAGAAAAGGGGAGTGGACATGGTGAAAGAAAAATGTGGTTGGTTGATGCTTCACCAAATCATTGGATTGCTGAAAAAAGTTGAGGCCAGCTCAACTGCGTACATCATGCCTGTCAGGCAGCAACAAGTGTTGGGCGTCAATATATAGCTTCATGTCACTGGCTTCCATTGAAAATAACTTGTAGCCTGTTAGGCTGAAGCCAATATGAAAGTACCTTTAAGTGCAATGTCACCGACTGACTCCCATTCAAAAAGCCTCAACTTCTCTCTACAAATACTAAGTCAATCATTGTTTTCAATGAGTCATTATGGTCTCAATCTCTAAATTCAGGCCCTCTAATCAGTGTTCTGGTGGTCATTTTGGAAATCATTGCTCCATTAATAAGATTTGAAGACTTAAAGTAGCTTTGATGTCTGCTGTGTGGGTGGTGATTGACAGTTGGCTCACCTGCTGCTCTCTTACTGTCCCATTATTTCACTAAGTTTAATGTTACTTGATTATAAACACCTGCCCTGTTAGCACAATTTAGCTAAAGTAGCTAACGTTGGCCAAGTGTTCAGTGCTTGGTGTTCCCGGTAAGCTAACATTCATTTTGGTCCGAGGTAGTGGGGCGTGTTCCCACAGCGTGAAGGACAACACCCTGCCCTCCTTATTTGGAAGGTAAATCAATGGGCGACATTACACCATACAGGTTATGGTTCAGACTGTTGACTAGTTGTAAACGCCATACCGCCATGAAACGAAGAAGTCGGTCTTATTGAGCTCCATCAGTACTGTGATACAACCAAGTAGTCCTCAGAAGTACAGACAAACAAACTTGTGTTTGATTTAAATCTGAGAAGCCTTAAGTGTCAGACAGGATCACCCTGATCGATCAGTAGCTCTCTAAGTCTTTCTATCTGTCTCCATCTCTTCTCTTTATCAGACTCCATCAGTCTTTGTCTCCTTCACAGCAACATCACTCTCCATCGCCGCCTTCTGAACACAAAAAATAGTTCCAAGATGACAGTTGTGCCGACGACGTTACCTGGCTGTCAGCTGGACATCCTTCAGTAGGCAATCTGCAGCTTTATACATCCTGTATGTCCAGATGAACAACTTAATATGCTTTATGCGCTAAAATGGTCCAACCAACATCCTGTCTGACCCAGACATCTGTTATACATCTTAACAATGTGTCACTTTCAAGATACTCTTGATAATGAATCATATATAACCAAACACATCAAGTAGGTTATCTTAGTTAATACAAGACATGTAGTCATTTTTACAGAAACACACTGTATTAATATTAATGTGCAACTTTATTTCATCAAGATAAACAGCACAGAAACAGATTATCATCAAAAGTACAACTTCTTGTAGATAATCTAACAATTTGAATTGTTGCTCCAGTTTCCACTGAGGCTGCAACAAGCTAATGCTAATGCAGGCTAATGCTAATGCTAATGCTAATGAGCTTTATAGAACATACAAGCAAACTTTAAAAGTAAACAACAGCCTTATTTCTGCTCCATTTCTGTCCTCTTGTTCCTGTTGCTTTTCAAACTCAGCGAGCAGCTCATTTTCAGTTCTCAACTCTTGTGGTCAACTGCGTGTATTCTCGTGAGACTGGATGATGAATTTACCATAAGTATGAGGATATTGCATCCATGATGAAGATGTGTTAGTCAATAATGAACCCTTCATAACTTTTATTAATCCAGATAAAGCTCACATCATTGCTAAACTGTTAAAAACTTACAATGCCCAATGACATTGATTCTATGTGCAGAGGACGTCCCTCTAGGACAATCTGCTCTTAACCAATAACAGAATAAAAAAGTAATGAGCAATGAGGACCGGCCGTAATGTCACAGCGATGGATAAAACTCAAACTAGTCCTCACAAAAAAGGACATACAATCCCTTTACACAAACACACACAAACACACACACACATAGACGACCAATCAAATTAGTGTAGGCAGGAACAGACCAGCTCGTTACGCTGCCATGGCAACAGCACGTCTCCCTGGACACTGACAGAACCCTCATAAAACACACACACACACAAACACACACGGTGGTTTAATGTGGTGTAAACTGTTCAGCTTAGAGCAGCACTCGTCTCACAGTCAGAAGCCTGCAGCTAAGACTCATGGGAAATGTAGTTGTTGAATACTAACACAATAAATTTAAAATATCTTTGTAAAACTGCTGAGGCTTCCACATGTTTTATGTTCGGTTCAGCTGTAGATCTTCAAGTATGTCATAACGTGGACAGAAAACCTTGGGAACATGTTCCAGCTTTAAATGCTGATCCATTTTTTACTTCATTTATTGAAATGAAAGCATGTGAGAAGTTTAGAGGGAAAAATCACTATTTGGTGGAGCTGTTAACAACTCATAGACATGTGAAATGTGACCCCGACTACACACTGCTTTTTGTAAGACGTCAAAAGCCAAAAAGGTTGGAAACCACTGGTTTCATCTTTAACAATATGTTGTATTTAAAAAACTTGTTTATATTATCCATTGTGTCAAATCTTCATCTGAAAAGTAACAAAAGCTGTCAAATATTATTTCCCTCTGAAATGTAGTGGAGTGGAAGTATAAAGTAGCATCAAATGGAAATAAGTAGAGTAGAAGTACCTCAAAATTGTACTTAAGTACAGTACTTGAGTAAATGTACTTAGTTATTTTCCACCACTGGTGAATACGTTGTTATGTGAGCGTTTGATTGACTCAATGGGCAGGTCAAACAACCAGAAACCAGAAAGCATGACTCACCAAATCATGTCAATCATCGACCCGAGGAGGAGAGGCTATATATATACCAAAATTATGTGGACATACCTCGCTGATGTTCTACTGTCTGAATGAAAATCTCTGCAAGTTCCAACATCTGGAGGAAAAACTTATATCAGGAGCGTGGAGTCACCATCACATGTTACATTGTCACATATATTCAGCTGTCCACATACTTTTGGCCATGTTATGCAGTCAGATAACTGTGGTAAGATTTGACTGCAGAGTGGTACCTCTAGCACCAATAAATGATCTGTGGTCAGGATGAGAAACACCAGCAGAGCAGCAGAACAACATTCAACAAGATGAAACTTTACTCATCATATCAGGACGACAAACTGCAGAGTGTGTGTGTGACTCAGCTGTGACTCACAGGAAGTGCAGTGATGATGAGTGGGAGGTGAAGACAGTGAATACCGAATAAATCATCTGTTCTTCGTCTTCAGCCGCGTTCGCCTGCAGAAATAAATTCAGATTTTCTTTTATCTAGAGATCATGACAAAATTTTCCCACTTGTGGAAATGATATTTCTTAATGTCCATTATCCTGGTAATTTAAAGGATATTGCAGATTTTATTTCAACTTGAGTGGTGCTCATTTGTGTGTCTGCTGTCTCTGTCTTGTCCAACAGCAGGAAACGCCCATACACTGATGATAGGATGTTAATGATAAGAACAACAACGACAACAACGATAAGAAGAAGATGATTAACAAAACATTCACAGAGAGCTTTTCAAGATGCTCAAATGCTTTACAGAAAAAGTTGAAGAAAAAGCTCCTCATGAAAAATGTGTCAGCAATTTATTAAAGTATTGAAGAAGATGGATGAAATGGTTGGACTATATTAAATACTATTCAGAAGACTTTCCTCTCAAGAAGAACGACACAACAGATCGTAATATCAGTCGCTCAAAAACGACATATAGTCACAGTAGGAGTGACAGATGCCATCTGGTGGCTGTAGTAATTCTGACCCGGAGCGGTGGTGCAGTTCAGATGACGTCTATACATGTGGACAGATTTCCTCATTCAGAGGAGCTTTCAACGGTACAGTCTTTTTAGTGCTAAAGTCCCTCTTTTTGTTACTATACTTCCACCGAAGCTCAACAGGGAAACACTGTCCAAAGAAACACAAAGAGGGAATTTGATGCTAAAAAGACTGTAAATGTGTCAGATATCCACTTGATATGACTAACTCAGACTGATGAAGCCTCATATAAGCTTCACAAAGACTTTTAAATGCATTTTTGCACTAAATGACTGTGTGGACACACTGTGGATTTTGGCCTCCATCACTTACATCGAAAGCACATTTGAAGGATCTTTTAATGTCCAGTATGAACAGGAGGAATGATTACAGCGAGGAAAACCTCTTTCACTGTTCATATGAACACCTGACTGTTGTTTTAGGACACACTTGAAAAATGGTGAATCGTGAAGTATTTCTCTAACACTAACAAAGTGATCATTTAACCCAATATTACTAATATATACCTAATATTCTCAGGTGTTCAGATGTCCAGTTCAGCAGTAGATCCTCATTTATCTCACAGAACCTGGACAGAAAACCACATGAGGCATGTTTCAGCTTCTGTCCTTATTTAAGTATATAAGACATCAGTAGTTTTTGAGACTGAGAGGGTTCAGATCATTGGGTGAAGCAGATACGTAGAGCTTTGTGTCGTCTGCATAGCGGCAGATACAGATTCTGTTTTTGTGCAGAAAATAACATGTTCAAGGACTGAAACTTGAGAAATATTTACTGTTTCTGAACAGAATTCTCTGAAGGAAACAAAGGAGTAAAATTAAAAGTCTTAACTTTTGGCACGCTGTTAAAGCCTCATGGGGTCTTTACATGTTAAACACAATAAAACTTAAAGAAAATGAGGACACCTGCTTTGTACAGGTGAGGGGGTGGGGCTACTCTTCCTCTCCCTTGTGTAAGACAGGTAACGAGTCTCTCTCTTGCTCAGTCTCTACCCGCAGCTCGTGGTGGTGGGCGTGGCCTGGATGTCTCAGTGGGCGGAGCCAGACGCCAGCGCAGGGATGTCCGTAACCTGCTGCCCTATGAAGAGCAGATGATGTCATATCCTGCTGCACAGGGAGGAGGCGGAGCCAATGACCTTTACTACCAGTCAGACGACTGGAGGGGGAGGGGCTTGGACCAGGCCTTGCAGCGATTGGTGGAGAGAGACCAGAGGCGGGAGCAGGAGGAGGAGCAGCGAGCAGGTTGAGAGCTTTAATCTGTTTATGCACAATTAATCCTTACCAACATTTTCTCAACAAAAAACTTTTTCTCTAAAAATGTTTTTTGCAGAATTTTTCTTGACATGTTATGATTTTTAGGGGGAAAAATATTATGTAATTTTTCTCTCAATATTACAATTTTTTTTTATCAACATCATAACCCCCCCCCCCCCCCCCCCCCCCCCCCCCAAAATTTGTAATTTTTTATGCCTTTTTCTTTTACGACTTTTTTCTAAATTTTAAGTTGTTCCTTAGTATAATACAACTTCTCTCTAAAATCTTTTTCACAAGATATTACATAATTTTTTCAACAAATTACGTCTTTTAAAATGAACAAATTATGACTTTTTCCCAAAATGATACAACTTAAAACTTCTGACAAATTCCAACTTTTATTTTTCCCAATGATATTCTGACATTTTTTGTCTAAAATTATTACACTTTGCTTGACAAATTTGATGTTTTTCTTGAAATATTATTTTTTTCCCAAAATATGACAACTAACCCTTAAAATATTTTAACTACTTACATAGTATCCTGAGTTTTTGCAGAAACTATGACAATTTCTGTCAAATATTTTGTCTTTATTCATGAAATATTATGTTTTTTTTCCCCAAACAATCCATTGTATTTTTGTGGACTTTAAAATCTTTTCCATGAATCACTTCATTATGAAAACATCATGAATAATCAGCTCATTTGTTTTTAAGAAATAGAACAACAAAGACTCAACTAACTAACCAATCAAATGTCTTCACAGCCTACCTGGCCTCTCTGCTCCGCCTACTGAATGAGGCAGAAGATGCGGGATTGGTCGGTCCAGGAGACGTGGAGGTGGTTGAGGAGGAGGAGGATGAGGAGGACGATCAGGGGCCACCAGGGGACTTCCAGGGCCCGGTTCCCCCAGACTACGACGAGACGGGGCGGGGGCTGAGCATGGGGAGGCCACCAGCTGCCTGGTGGGGCCTCCTGGAGCCCCAGCTGGCTCAGGCTCTGCTGGACAGGTGACCAGAGTGGAGAGGGTTGGGGTTTGACAGTATTTTATTGAGTCTGAATCCACTTATCGAATTTGTAATCCTTCTTAACGCTAATTGAATCTCTTGAGGTTTGTCAGTAATCAGAGTTCTGAATAACTGAAGCTCTGACCTGTGATTGGCAGGATGGAGCCTCAGGTGGCTCAGGCTCTGCTGGAGAGAGCGAGACAGGAGAGACTCCAGCAGGCGGGGCGAGTTTCATCCAGACTGAACAGAGACCAGGACACGCTGAGGTGATCAGTCATTTCCTGAGACACAGAAAGTCAATACTAAAATTATACTAATCATTGTTATTATCTTATATAACAACGGATCAAAGGTGTGATGGTAAAGTCTGTCTGGTAGGTGTGAACTCATATTTGTGACCAACTCTGCAGCATTTTAGCCTCTTTTAGCACATAGTTTTGGTTTTTATGTAGCACATGTTTGTAGGGTAACTGTTCGCATGAACAATCTTGAGAAAAAGATTTTTTTTGACATGTTATGACTTTTTCTGGACATGTTATGGTTTTTTGTTTTTTGTTTTTTTTATACATGTTATGACTTTTTCTGGATATGTTACCATAATTTATGAGGGTTTTTTTTATGAGGGTTTAACATGCTCCTTTTTTTATTTTCCTGGACATTTACAACATTTTTGTTACAACTTTTTTCTGAACATACTCTATTACAGCTTTTTTTTCCACAAAAATATTTTGTCTTTATTCTTGAAATCTCAGATTTTTATCCTAAAGTGGCCTGAATCATCCGTCATGCTTTTGTGATTTCATTTTTTTAAATCTGTTTTGTGAATCACTTTATCATCAATTTATCAGTAGAATATTTGTTTGGGGAAATCAATCTATTTCCAGTAAATTTGGGTGAATAAAGTGTTTTTGCACTTATTTTCTGAAGCCAATCAGGCCTGTGATTGGTGTGGTACTTCTTCAGGCAGTGGGCTGATGGGAAATGTAGTCTTCACATAAAAAAACAGGACCACTTACGGTAGCCTACCTGTGTCTTCTCATTTTCAGACGTATGGTTGCTAGGATACTGTCCAGCATTGGCCCTGACAACGCCCAGGTTATCTCCTCCAGTCGCCGAATGAGGAGGGACCTGTCTGTCACAGCAGCTGAACCTGCTAGCTCCGCCCACAGGAGAACCCGACGTTCCCTTGACGATATGGCCCCTCCGGCGCCTAGCAACGAGCCCCCTCTACTCAGGGTGAAGAGGCTGGAAGAGGAGGAGGAAGAGGAGGAGGAGAGGCTCCACCCCGCTGCCGGGCTGCAAAGGATGAAACGCATCGATACCATGGCAACCACCGCCATGGAAGAACTGAACCATGGGAGTCGTAGGCGCCGGAGGAGAGCTGCCCCGAACTACGACCCCCAAATACTAATTGATCAGATTCTAGAGTATATGAGGGAGTAAGAAGAGGAGGAGAGGAGGAAGGATGGAGGGAGAACAGGTGAAGGAGGGATGAGGAGGAGGTTTATTCTGTCATTGTCTTTCAGGTTTTTCATTTTTTGTTTCTGTATTTTATGTTTTTGCTGCTTTTGGTGAAAACGTACCTGATCATGTTGTTTGTTGTTAAAATGAGGACAAATGATGAAGTGATGGAGGAGTGAAGTGAAGAGCAGGGAGGTTTATTTTATGGGTTTGTAGTTTCCTTATATAATCCCAAAACGTCTCCTAAAAGGATGATATCGTTTGGTACAAATTATTGATCTAATAGAGAATTGGTGTATTTCAACTGATCACTAGTGTAACACTAAATATAAAATACAAAGCACTGTGACAAGAAAGTGAAATTAGGACTAAAAACAACTACATTAAAAACACTGAAATATCTTTTAAAACACATTCAGGCTTATTTTGGATACTCAGAAGATTTTACAACATAAATATTTCTGTTAACAACAACAGGATAGTTGTGCTGTAAGCTGCACACTGTAGATACTGTGCTGCAGGACACAACACTTCAAAGCTGTAAAAACACTGACCTAAAGAGTGATTTAATTAGCTGAACATGCAAAAATGTGAAATTTGTCTACAGGCAAAAAGTAATTCAACATACGTATATGAAAAATAAAAGTTTACAATAATAAATGAACAGTGAATTCATATTTATTTGGGTTTAAATTGAACTGTTCTTTTAAGGAAATTCCTCCCAATAAACTTTGTCTCTATTTTAACTATAATAACTACAAAATTTACATATTTCCTTCCCTGAGTTTGGTCTGTGCAATGGCCCCAAACACTACATTACCCATAAGCCTCAGCAGCGGCTCCACAGTTGCTGAATTGATCCAAAATCCAAAAGTGAGATGACTCATATATGTGAATTTAGCCAACATGTTCTCTCAATTCACCTGAAGCTATGTGATTGGCTATTTCTTACAGCAATGCTCTCTGGGACTTGTAGTCCCCCCCCCCCCAACCACTTTTCTCCGTCTCTATAAAAAGTCACATTTTTAAAGATTTACCTTGAAAAACTGCTCCACACTGACTCCAGCTCCATCCATCAGTGTGAATCTGTTCAGACAGATAATGGACAGTGACAATAACCATGGTGATGGCTCATGAGCTTTGTGATTGGTTCGTTCTTGATGTGTTCATGTACTTCAGCTTGTGTGCAGCAGCTCTGTCAGTGTGATCACGTCTGTCTGTGGTGAAACAAAAACACTCTTGTTTTATTTGAATTAAAGTCAGTATCCACCACACTGTCATCTGTCTGTGTCCTTCTCTCTACTGCAAACATTCAAAGATTACCAGCTTTCACACATATGAGACAACTTTGTTTTAATCTGTGACACATCCTGGTGAGCATTTTACAAAACAACAGTTTTATTTCCTTTCTTCATAGCAGCTGTTGATGATTTATTAAATGATCAGCAGAGATGTGAAGTTTTCAGGATCTAATGTTACTGTAAAGGGTTAAAACAATCTCACCGCAGAGTCACTGTAATGACTTCCTGACCATGTTGACCTGAAAGTTAAAGTCATATAGTGCTCCGAAAAAATGCAAATTTGGACATTACAAGAGGACTGGGCAACTCCATCATGGTGGCTACGCACTGATTGGCAACACATGATTATGAAAACACCACACATTCGTGGCCTCTTCGGTTAACCTTGATTATTTCAGAGCAGTGTGGAGCTGGAGAGAGAGTCGCTCCACTCAGAGAACCTGGGTTACAATTTAACCTTCTGTTCTCTTTTGCGTTGAGACTATCTCTCCACCCTACATATTCCATATGTACAGAGACTCTGTAAGACACACTGCGAGGAAACCAAGCAGACCAGGCTGCACCTGCGGGAGCATGAAGCAGCAGAGACGTCACCTCCACCAGTCACCTATGTACTCAAATAAAGGAACTATATACACGATGTACACACCCATGACCTGGGTGCAAAATGCAACCAAGGCTTAGCTGGCCCCACCAGATGCTAGACAATGACATCAATCTAAACCAAGATCCATTCTTGCAAGAGCCAAGGGCCCAGAGGCATGGTAAGTTAAGCTATGTCCTACTGCATGGAGCCCAGCACACAATCAGCAAATGAAGTGCTGACTGTCATGTTCATGCAATAGAACCTGATAAGTGGATGGGGTCGACCAAGAGGCCGCCGCAAGCCATTGCCCTGCCGGTTGCTGCCTCCTGCTCACTCATAAGCTTAGCTAGCAGCGAGGAAACCTGCTGCATCTCAGCAGTACAGTCGAAGCCCCTGATAGACTCGCCCCTGTCTTAACCAGCCGTCCCTGGATACCACAGCTCCACACATTCTGAGCTGAGCTGGTAACATAACTTAAACTTGTGACATCATTTGGACCACCTGACAACATAACGTCATCAGGTAACATCAGCTAAAACGGTTGAACCAGGTAACTTCACCTGGCCAAATACCTTCATCCTCCTCAGGTAACCTCATCATCACTTAAACAGGTGACCTCACCAGACCATGTAGCTTTATTTTATCTATGTTATTCTGAAACAGCAGCTGCATGGAGCAGGACTCACCTGGTCAGATAACATCTTCAGCTAAACTATTCACATCACTTCAACTTAAACTTGGTTAACATCCTCTCTGCATTATTTCTCTGAGTTGTTTTTCATGCAGCTGTAACTCTGACGTCACATGAGTCACATGACCCAAACAACAGTAGGAGCTGCTTCTCGGTCTCTGACTGGCTGTTGGATGATGAGTCATACAGACTCTTGATGTCACTGTGATGTGTTTTCATCCTTCAGTGTTTCACACAAAACTCTGCATCACTCTGCCATCTTCTGTTTGTCTATAATTTATTCTCACATGTAAAAAAGAAATAAACATTACAATCAAAAACATAAAATACATAAATACTGCTTCTGGCAAACGTTACTGTACAGTCTGAATATACTGAGACACTAACAGACGGATCAGACATGCAGGATACATTCTGTAAGTACAAACACTGTAATCTGCATACAAACATTTTCTACAAAATTGCTATAAATAATCATTTCTTTTGAGGCTCAACTGTACGGAGACACATGAGGGACAATATTATTACACACATGTTCAGCTTCTGTCTTTTTTAACTTAAAAACCACATAAACACATTTCAGTAAATGCCTTCTCGATGGTAACCATAGCAACGTTTTCATTCAACACGAAAACCAAATATCTTTGCTGATGTTTATGTCGATTTTTTTTTGACAGTTTTCTCCACATGGTTTAACTTTTGATGAGCTGAGAAAAACGGACCTGTTTCTCAGATATTCTAATGGAGATCTGAACGGCTTGTTTAGCTTGAAAAGTGGATTTTTCTCCACATAAAGGGACACTTTAGAGATACAGAGATATATGGTTTTTAACTGGATGATGTCATGTGACCTCCCACTATTGAATTTAATTAAATAAATTCAAAAACTTGTAAATGTAAAAGTCTAAATACCATACTTTGATAAAATGTTATGTACAGTTATACATGCTCTATGAAAATAAAGTCTTATATAGTATAGTAACATTTCTAACAGTTAAACTGAATGTAACAACAGGAAATGACGATCAGTTCAAGGCAACGTCATCTAAAACACAACAAACAGCTGATCTGTTCAGACTGGAAGACGGAAGAAAAGGGTCAAAGGTCATGCTAACAGAGCAGTCTGATGTTTTATTAGATCCTCCTGTTCTTTGTCTTTTTCAGTCAGATATCAGTTTCATCTCTGTATTAGCCTAGCTTAGCACAAATACCACTGGAAGCAGAGGGAAACTGCTAGCCTAGCTTAGCACAAAGACTGGAAGCTTGTTAGTTTTCAATTAATCACCCAATCCATCCTTTCGTCAGCTGGGTTTAATTGACTGAGGCCAGAGGTGAAGACATAGAAGCTAACTCTGAGCCAACTGGACCCGAAGCTAACTCTATGCTAAATGAACCCAGACGCTAACTCGATCTTAAGCTAATTCTAAGTTAAGTGGACCTAAAAGTTAAGAGCATCCTAAGCTAACACCATGCTAATTTGATTCAGAAGCTAACTCTAAGCTAACTGAGCCCAAAGCTAACACTGAGCTAACTTGTCCTAGCCAACAATGTAAACAGACATATTGGGAGATGATGGAGGGTGGATCTAATGCTAACAATTTGTAAAGTTTAAGAAAAAGCTACAAATCGAGTTCACTGGCTTTTAAGCCATGGTGACTCTCTGATGGACTAATTGCTAGCTAACATGTATTAACAGCAACATGTAGTAGTGGTTTGGTCCCTCTAAAATGATATATTATTATGTATGAGATGAATATTGAAGCATCAGTGTTAGAGCAGCATGTTACTGTTGTAGCTGCTGGAGGTGGAGCTAGTTTACACTACTTTATATACAGTTAGCTAGTTTAGTCCAGTGGTTCCCAACCTAGGGGTCGGGCCCCTCCAAAGGGTCAGCAGATAAATCTGAGGGGTGGTGAGATGATTAATGGGAGAGGAAAGAAGAAAAAACAAAGTTCTGATACACAAATCTGTTTTCAGTTTTTGGACTTTTTCTCTAATCTTTGATTTTTGCTGAAATATTGGATCATTTGAACATTTATTGAAATGAAAGCATGTGAGAAGTTTAGAGAGAAAATTCACTATTGGGTGGAGCTGTTAACAACTCATAGTCAGAAGACAGAGAGTAATATGGTTTACTAAAATCTCAGGAAGTTTCTTTGAGGTTCAGATTTCATGTCAACATGTTTTCCACTATAAACAGATGATTCATAGAACGCGTTGGGTTTCTGTTTGTGGCGTCGCTACAGAGCAGCCATGTTTATGGACAAAGATTTTCCTTATTTCTCATTTCACTTCTGTCCATCCTCTTCTTCCTCTCTTTATACCTGCTCTTCTTTCTTAATTCTCTCTCTTTCACCTTCTTCTTCCTCGTCTTGCACAGTGAGGAGAGAAGGAGGAACGATGCAACTTCTTCTGGTCCGTGTTGACATTTATGGAAGCAAAAAAAGATAATAATAATAATAATTATTATAATAATTTGAATTTAATGAGCAACTGAGCAAAAGGTAATTATGAAATTTAGATATCGTTGAAATGTTCTGTCTGAATTGATGTGGTTCCACTAATGAGTTCACGACTCAGAAAAGTCAAGTGTCTGTTGTTTCTGGTCGCTCATCTGAACTTTTTTGGATCATGTGACTGACAGAATGTAATCTGATTGGACAGAATTCTGATTGATTGATTATTCTCTGCAGTCTAGATGCTCAAATTTGAATTTTGGTGTCTGAATGTCACTTTTCCAATTTGAGCAACTTGTTTTAAATTTACCAGATTTTTTAAAAGTTTTTAGATTAAATTCAAACAAATCGAATAAAGTTTTTTGAACACTGGACACTTGAATTTTCTGTCTGAATGTGTGAAGACAAAAAAAAAGAAGACAAACTTCTGAGACATTTTTGAAGTTGCACAACTTGAAATGAGTTTCTGGAAAATTAAACTCACATAAATTCAGACCATTCAGACTAATGGTTCTCTGAGTAACATACATGTTAATGAATGGAAACATGTGTCCATACTTTTGACTGGTACATTCAGCTGTGTTTAAATCACAACACTCAGTATTTAAATATTCAGTTTCTTATACAGCTAGTCTAATATTATGGCCTTTCTTTGTTTCCATAACATTTGTCTCTTCTGGTGATGATGATGAAGAATAAAGAGATCAGGGAGAAGGAGAACTGTAGAGGAGGAGAAGGAAAAATAAAGAAAGAAAACAAAGTCAAATGTTTGTGTGAAGATGAAAAGAAATGATAGAAGAAGAAGAGACTCACCTGGTGACTTTACGCTGACATCAGCAGACCTGTGGTCACTGCGCACAAACACACAAACGCACAGTCTCAGTCTTATGATCAAACTGTTTGAGGAAAGCTTTATCAGTAATGTTCCCCTTGATGCCCCGCCCCCCCTCTTGATGCCCCGCCTCCCCAGCCTCACCGTCCTTGGCGTCTGGCGGTAGCAGGGCATCCTGCCTGTTGGCCAGGACGAAGGCCAGCGTGGCCAAGATAGCGGCGTCCAACACGCCCAGGATGGCCAGGATGTACGCCCAGTGGACCGAACAGTTACCTGCAGAGAAACTGCCCACCTGCAGAACAATACAGAACCATGTGACCACTACAGCACCAGCAGTCGTCCTAAATATCAGTGATAGAGGGTAATTAAGATTATTTACTTGAGATACTTGTAGTTTATTTCTATTTTATTCTACTTAGTGCTTCCACTCCACTACATTTCAGAGGAAAATATTGTTCTTTTTACTCCACAACATTTATTTAGTAACAGCTTTAGTTACTAATAGATTAGATTAACTAACAATATAAATTGTTAAAGGATTGGTTCACAATTTTTCATGTGTGTCTTAAAACAACAGTAATGACTGGTGTAGTAACAGGCAAGAGGACTCAACAGCATGATTCAAAAACAGGAGTCTTGATCAGAAAACAGTCTTTACTTGCACAGTTCAGTACACAGGTAGTTAGTCAGGAGGCAAAATCCAATAAGAAGAATGTAAAGGCAAAGCAAGGATGAAAAATACCAGGAGAGTAACACACTAGAAGAAGACTGGAACGTTAAACACTATATATAATTTATAAAATCTAAAACTGAGAGGCCTTCTAACAGCAAGTCTTTGACTTTACGGAGGACAACAGGATGCAGAGAGGTTGTAGAGTCGGAGTCATACTCTGAGTGAAACCCTGTTGTACCTTGAACATCATACAACAACTGTCTTTTATTATGTGAGTTTTCGTGTCTAAGATCTTTTATTTATATACTGCTCAGAGATTTGAGTCCACAGAGACACTCATGCTCATATAAAACTCACCGAGTCTCCACACAGAGCTCTCATCTCTGGACTCTCCCACGAGTCTGGAAACAGAAGACAAGCCAACGCCAGACAGAAACCTGCAGACACGGAGAGAGAAGAGGGAAGGGATGAGGGTCGACTATGATCTACAGTAGAGAGATGAAGCCCCGCCTCCTCCTGCCTCCTCCTGCCTGCTCTGTTTCTGGCCCTCGATGTATTTTCTCTCACCTACATTTTACAGTCCAGTACAAGAAAAACAGCAGCACCAGATGTACAACTGGTAATACTGTCAAAAAAAAAAAAAAAAGTACCAGCAGTGCCAGTATTACCAGCAGTACAGACAGAACCAGTGGCACCACCAGTATCAACAGTAGCAGGAGAACGATTAGCATCAGCAGCACCAGTAGCTAATAGAACCAGTGGAACCAGTAACACCAGCAGTACCAGTAGTGCCAGTATAACCAGTAGTACCGGTGGAATTAGTGCTACCAACAGTTCCAGTAGAAGCAGTCACACCAGTAGGGCCATCAGTATCTATAGCTCTAGTAAAACCAATAGAATCAGTGGAACTATAAGTACCAACAATACCAGTAATACCACTAGTACCAGTAAGATCAGTCACTCCAGAAGTACCAGTACTACTAACTGACCTGTAGTGACCTGGTGTCACTAGTGACACTTTACCAGCAGTATATCTAGCACATGCATTACCAGTAGAACCAGGACCGGCCTGCAGTGAGCCGAGTACCTCTCCCAGTGTCACGTGACTGGTCCAATACTAGCAGTACCAGTGAACCCAGTAATACCACTAGTACTAGTAATATACGTCACACCAGAAGTATCAGCAGTACTAATAGAACCAGCATTACCAGTTGTACTAGCTGACCTGTAGTGACCTCGTGAACCACTAGTACCACTTAAACAGCAGCACATGCAGCACCAGTAGAACCAGTAGAACCAGTGGTATTATCTGACCTGCGGTGAGCTGCAGCCAGGCGCAGATCTTGTAGACGGTGGCGGCGCTGCAGAACCTGAAGAGACAGAGACAGAGGACGCTGGTCCACACCGCCCAGAGAGACACGCCCACCAACACCGCCACAGACTGGAAGGACGGCAGAGGGGACAGACTGGACAGACCGCCACGACAGTCCGGGACGGGCCAGTCCGACTCCAGACACACCTGACAACACACACACAAACGGTGTTAAACAGCAGTCAGGCGTCCATATGAGCAGTGAAAGAGGTTTTCCTCGCTGTAATCATTCCTCCTGTTCATACTGGATATTAAAAGATCCTTCAAATGTGCTTTTTAATGGAAGTGATGGAGGATAAAATCCACAGTGTGTCCACACAGTCATTTAAAAGTCTGTGTGAAGCTTCTATTCAGCTTCATCAGTCTGAGTTAGTCATATCAAGTGGATATCTGACACATTTACAGTCTTTTTAGCATAAAAAAATCCCTCTTTGTGGTGGAAGTATAGTAACAAAAAGAAGGACTTTGGCACTAAAAAGACTGTAACGTTGAAAGATATCTACTTGATTTGACTCATTTGGACACTGAAGCTTCATATTAGCTTCAGATAAACTTTTAAATACATTTTTGCACAGAAGGAGGACTGTGATGCTCAAGCAATCTCCTAACTGTTAAGTTGAATGGTATCGGTATCATCTAAACAGTTTATTATCATGAATTATGAAGATATGTATTCAATCTGCTCATTTGAGAAAATTAACACAACTTTAGTTTATCTTAATTGCTTGAAAAATCCCTAAAGATTGTCTGCCCTATCGTCAATTGTGATTTGACAGATCATTATTAGTATCAAACTTAACTGGAATGTTTCAAATCTGTTGCCCCCTTCATGTTATAGTGGGATATTTTATGATATTACACTTTGTTATTTTGTGTTGTTATTGTAACAAATTCTGTTGTTTTTTTCTTTGGAATAACAGCAATTGATAACAAAAAAGAAGGAGGACTGTGGATTTTTTCCCCCATCACTTCCATTGTAAGTGCATTATGACCTGTACCCAGTAACGTCATGATGATGATATGCTAACTGCAGGTAGTAAGCTAGTTAACTGGGCATGCTAATATTAGAGCAGATATACACTATTTAATACATTCCTCACACTTTTGCTTTCATGCCTTTGTTATCAAGACTAAAAAAAGAGGCGACCCTCCAAAATTCTTCGTAAACACATAATCTCTCTTTACTACAGCTTCATTAACACTGCTTCAACACATTTACTTTCATTTATTTGGCATTTATTTTGGTACAAATGAGGTAAAAATCCATCTTCACTAGATCAGGAAGCCGAGGAGGACTACAAACACCGACACGCCTGCTGTGATTAGCTATGATTGGACAGGTGCTGTTTGTGGGAGGGGTTTAATGTTCACCTCAAACAGTCCCAGGGTGCCGCTGGGAGGGGCGGGTCCGACCCCCTGGTGGCGGGTGTCTGTGGTGCCCATCCAGGACGGCTGCACCAGTACGACCACCTGGATGATGGCGAAGCAGAGCGTGCAGACGGCCCAGAGGACGCCGACCGCCCGGGCGCTGCGGACAAACTCCGTCTGGTAGAGACGAGAGAGGTCGGCGAGGGCGGGAGACACCGACATGACTGCAGAGAGAGAGAGAGAGAGAGAGAGAGAGTTCAGTCACTTTTAAAGTGAATTTTAGAAGAAGCAGCACTCTAGAGGAGTTTGTGAGGGACTGGTCACCAGTAGCAATATACTTGAAAGAGGAATAGTCAAGAGTAATGAGTATGGGAGTAACAAATATAACAGTTTAACTACATACAAACTGCATTTTATAAATGCACCAGGTTGTGAATATTTTGCTGATTTTTGTTTGCTTCTTTGTGTTTGTTTTTTCTCTCTTTCTGTACTTGTGTTTCCTCTTGTGTCGTGGTTTTTGGTCGTGTCTTAATTGTAGGTCTTAGTATTGTATTATGCTGTTATTGTTGAATTTTTTTTTTTTTTTTTTTAAAAAGAAAAAAGAAGAAGTTGATCACAACGTCAGATGTGAGCAGGATACATGCGAACAAAGGTTTTCCTCTCACCTGTGACTGAGGTAACGGGAAGACTGGTGGAAAATAATTAAGTACATTTACTCGAGTACTGTATTCAAGTACAATTTTGAGGTACTTGTACTTTACTTGAGTATTTCCATGTGATGCTACTGTAACTGACCGCTAATTCCTACCGTCTATAAGTCTGAAGTTGCCTCCTGTTTCTAGTTGATTTACATTTCTTGTTTATTTATTCCTTATTTGTAGTTGTTATTTGATAGTTTTGAATTGAACAGCTCTTCCTGCGTAGTTACCTGCATTTCCCTCAAGGTGGCAGACAATTCCCCTGCTGCCCGTGATTAATCGACTAGTTGAACCCGTGTATATTAGATCTACTCACCTGCCGTTTAGCGTTAATTAGCCCGGTGTGCTCAGCAGAGACACACGCAGAGAGAGTTAGAGCGATGTTAATGTTATCCAGACACAAGGCGATGTATCCAGGGTCGAGACGAGAAAAAACTACCTGAAATCTTGGCTGGTGAGCGGAATGAAGTATGTGAATCAGTCTTAATTACCTTTACTGCAGGTACTGCAGGTACCGCGGGGTTGAGATGTTCATTCAAATTGTTTAAAACGTTTTGTTTCGTTTGTTTACGTGATAAGCGTGCAGCGCTATCTTGTTAGATTATTGTTGTTATTATTATCATCATTATTATTATTATTAGAGTAGCAGTGGTTTCGTTCTTTGTGTGAATTTAAATGTGTTTATTTGAGGGTGAAGTTATTTGGAGTTTGATTGGATGGAGGTGATGTATTCAGTACTATAATGTTTATTCACTGCTTGTGTTGGATTAAATGTAAATGCAGTTTAGTCAGCTCTGTATGAGGGTTTGAATTTAGTTTAGTTGAATTTAGTAGATAGTGTTTGCAGTCAGTGTTTGTTTGCTGACTGGATATTAGTATCAGTAAGATAAGCTGTCAGTCCTAATTTAGTGGCTACTTTTAATAGTTGTTTAATTCATTTTATCGTCTGTGTACTGTATTTTCCATATAAATGACTGTAGATAAGTATGGTTTCTAATTTTTGTACTTTGTATATTTTCTATAGTCTTCATGGTGCATGAGATGATGACTGATGAGAAATAAACGAACTGTGAAGCATCAGCTTGTGGACTCTCTGCTCAACTAAGCCAAAGGCTGTTACAGCTACTTTATACTTCCACTCCACTACATTTCAGAGGGAAATATTGTACTTTCTACTCCACTACATTTATTTGACAGCTTTAGTTACTTTTCAGATGAAGATTTGACACAATGGATAATATAACAAGCTTTTAAAATACAACACATTGTTAAAGATGAAACCAGTGGTTTCCAACCTTTTTGTCTTTTGACGTCTTACAAAAAGCAGTGTGTAGTCGGGGTCACATTTCACATGTCTATGAGTTGTTAACAGCTCCACCAAATAGTGATTTTTCCCTCTAAACTTCTCACATGCTTTCATTTCAATAAATGTTCAAATGATCCAATATTTCAGCAAAAATCAAAGATTAGAGAAAAAGTCCAAAAACTGAAAACACATTTGTGTATCAGAACTTTGTTTTTTCTTCTTTCCTCTCCCATTAATCATCTCACCACCCCTCAGATTTATCTGCTGACCCTTTGGAGGGGCCCGACCCCTAGGTTGGGAACCACTGGACTAAACTAGCTAACTGTATATAAAGTAGTGTAAACTAGCTCCACCTCCAGCAGCTACAACAGTAACATGCTGCTCTAACACTGATGCTTCACTATTAATAATCTAATGATGTCATATATAATAATATATCAGTCAGAGGGACCAAACCACTACTTTTACTGCAATACTTTAACTACATCAAGCTCATAATACTTATGTACTTTTACTGCAATACTTTAACTACATCAAGCTCATAATACTTATATACTTTTACTGCAATACTTTAACTACATCAAGCTCATAATACTTATGTACTTTTACTGCAATACTTTAACTACATCAAGCTCATAATACTTATGTACTTTTACTGCAATACTTTAACTACATCAAGCTCATAATACTTATGTACTTTTACTGCAATACTTTAACTACATCAAGCTCATAATACTTATGTACTTTTACTTTTTCATGCAGGACTTTTACTTGTACTGGAGTATTTTTACATTGCTGTAACTATTTTACATGTGTACATATACAGGAAGCCTATGTGTTGTATTTTAAAAGCTTGTTATATTATCCATTGTGTCAAATCTTCATCTGAAAAGTAACTAAAGCTGTCAAATAAATGTAGTGGAGTAGAAAGTACAATATTTCCCTCTGAAATGTAGAAAGTAGTATCACATGGAAATACTCAAAGTACAAGTACCTCAAAACTACTTCAGTAAATGTACTCAGTTACTTTCCACCACTGAAGATGTGATTTATTTGATGCTCTAATGAATAAAACTCAGTTAAACACAGTTTGAACGTGACGCAGACAGGAAATAACGTGTCGTCTTATTGTTCGATCTTCTTCTATTTGCAATTTAAAAAAAAAAAAACCATAAACGTCAATCAGAGTGTGACAGCCAATCAGCATCGAGATACAATCAGCAGAAATAAAAACATAAACACGGAGCGCTTCTACTGACTGCGATTACATCATCATCACTACCATCATCATCATCATCATCAGTTATTTACTGATAAACGCAGCGTTGAATCTGACCTGTAGGTGATTTTTAAGAGAAATGAGAGTCATCCGGTTAAACACGATCAGCTGACTGAAACTAAAATAAATAAGCAGAAACAAACCTGCAGCTGGAGATACACCTGTCTGTCTGTGAGTCTGTGTCGGTCAGGATGAGAGGATGCAGGCGGAGGAGAGGATGGAGAGAGAGAGAGATGGAGGATCGTCTCCAGCTCTACATGCCCGGATGTTGATCTTCAAATACTGACGGTAACACTGATGTTGATATAAATACACACACACACAATAATAACGACTGGATGTTTATATATATATATCAGGATAAACCGAGGCAGAGTGTGATTTCTGCATTTCTAATAAATTCTGTTTTGCTATTTCAGCTCCGCCACAGCGCCTCCTGCAGGCTGAAAGAAGGAACTGCAGCATTTCAGAGGTTCAACATGACGCCCTCTATCTAACCTTACAGCCTCCATTCACTGGAAGAAAAAAATAAATAAAAATACGCAGTAAAAATCATTGGGCCAATATAACACCGACGTATCATTTTACAGCCATACTGGGTTAAAGGACAAGTCCATAATTTTCCACATCTGTCTTAAACCAGCTGTCAGGTGTCCATATGAACAGCTGTAATCATTCCTCCTGTTCATACTGGATATAATAAGATCCTTCAAATGTGCTTTCAATGGAAGTGATGGAGGATAAAATCCACAGTGTGTCCACAGTCATTTAATGCAAAAATGCATTTAAAAGTATAAAAATTATTTATCTACAATGTGAATATTTAATTCTTCAGTAAGAACTTCTATAATTAGAAGTTGTAATTGCAGAAACACTGTTTATAATATACCAGAGCTGCAGCAGTTAGTTGGTTAATCAGCAGAAAATTAATGTTTAAAGGCAAAAAAATACCCAAAATTGCTGGTTTGAGTTTCTCAAATGCAACTATTGCTTTTCTTTGTCATAGATGATAAACTAAATATCTTTGTTTTGGATTATTGATCAGACAAAACAAGACGTCATCTTTGACTCTGGAAAATTATAAGTAATTTTTCTTTTTTCTGACATTTTATAGACCAAACAGTAAAATGACCAGCAGATTAATTTGATAATGAAAATAATCATTAGCAGCCCCAGAATGAATTATAAATATTATATCACAAACTGTTTATAAGAAGAAGGATGATCGAGTCCATACAAACAAACAAACAAATGTTTAATAGTAATAAAACACAGACAGAAAACAGAACAAACGTTTGTTCAGAAACAGAATATTGCACAGCTCACAGGCCTCCTCTTATCGCCACGGTAACGCTGCCTTTTACACAGTGTGTAAATCAAACACACCTCACAGAGAAACTTTTATCCCGACTCACTGCAGAAACGTCTCCACGCCATCAGCCTCCTGCAGGTGTGACAATCAAACGCACCCGCAGTGTTTCTTTGCTCCTCGCCGTGACGTCACAGGAAACATTTTTAAATCTTTTCTTTCAAAAAAAAAAATATATATATATTTTAACTTCAGAGATGAAAGTGGCAGAACTTCATGGACTTTATGTTGAATTCTTAACATTTTTAACATTTTCAAATTATTTGTCCAAAAGTTGCAGTTTAACACAAACTTACTGAGTTTAGTTTTTCTTTTTTTTTTGTTTTTTGGATTTTTTTTAGCCACAAACTCCAAAATTCTCCTCATCAAATGTTTCTGTCTGTAGTTTCTTAAAATGAGTGAAGACATTTGCAGATGCATTATGAATATTTCTAACATGTTTCCAGTATTTTACATCAAGTTTTTCTTCTTCTTCAGTTTTCTTCACTCTGCAGTTTGTGGGCGTGTTTCTCTGTGACATCATCACCGCTGTGACATCATCACCGCTGTGACCACTGACTAACTCGCTGTGAAGCAGAACTCTTCTTCTTCTTCTGTTGACAGTATTTAAAGAGTCTTTTCCTGATGTTTCTGATCAGAATTTTTCTTTTTCTTTTTTTTTTTTAAATAAAACCATCCAAAGGCTGCTGGTGATTGGTCACGTTGTCAGGGAATCGAACCGACAACCTGCTGCTGATGATTTAGCACCGAGCCGCAGTTAAAAAAAAACAAAACAAAAAAAAAAAAAACATAAAAACAATCTTGTATTTTTGTTTTTGCATGGGAGTTTGTTTGTTCTTTTGGCAGTTGTGGGACGCCGTAGTTGTCACTGGATTCAACTACATTTCCCACAAAGCACCACTGCTGCTAGCTGGCTGCAGTATCCATGGCAACACACATGAGTCTAATCACACGCTGCTGAGGGAAGACAGACAGAAAACAAGAGAGAAAAACAGACAGCTTCCAGGTTTTCACACCATCCTCATCCTCCTCCTCCTCCTCCTCCTCCTCTTCCTCCTCGTCTCAGCTCCACGGAGGGATCTCCTCTCCGAACTTGGTGAAGTGAGCAGAGTTTTTAGCTTCAAACAGAGTCTGAGACAGGAAAGAAAACACATTTTTACAGTTTCTTACAGTAAAAAGATGAACGTGTCAATAAACATCAGTTAACAACAGAAACGTTTGTCATGAATGTGATTCCTGTTCAGGATTAAACACATTAATTATTTATTCATTAAAGCAACATTTAGTTTCAATATTGTTGTTCAGGAATAAACGGATAAATGAAATGTTGTTAGGAGCTGCTGCAACATTATTTCCTGTGATTGTAACGTCCATATTCACATGATAACTGTAGCTGACTGTAAGGTGAACTTGCACTCTGCATAAAAACACAACAAGCACGGATAAAAAAAAAAGTGTTTTTGTCTGTTAAAACAGTTTTCAGTTGCGTCATCTTGTCCCTCCGGAGCCGAATCTGATTTACATGTAGCCGAGAGAACTGAGATGGATTGTAATCAGGTTTGTGATCTGACCGACAGATGCAGTGGATTCAGGAAGTAATCAGACTCCTTCACTTTCTGCACACTTTGTGTTGTAGATTTAAATCTATGAACAGATAAAATTGCCATTTCTGCCCATTAATCTACTCCATTAATGGCAAAGTGATGTTTTTAGTAGCCCGACTCCAGATATTCTCATCTATATTTATCTCGTTATTTACAGTAGGATCACAGGAAAGTGCTCTCAGACTTTTGGACTCTACTGTATATATTTTGTTTTTATAGGCCTACATACTAAACAACATTAACAACATTGTTATTGTTACTGCAGAGCAGCCGCCCTGCACTAAACTGATGTAACAGCTACAAGAGTTTCATGTTTTACCTGCGAGACTCGTGTTTTAATGCTGCTGTTCATCGTTTGTGATGTGAAAACATCAGATTTCCACAGTCAGAGACATAAAGTGTGCATCCTGGTGTTAGTTCAGTTAAAAGAATCCAAGCACAGCACAGAGCGTCTCTCCTGATTGGCTGCCGACAGCGCTGTTAACTGAAGACTGATCACACTGGATGGTAGAGATGCTGCTACGCGTCTGTTTAAACAGGAGTTTGTGCTGCCGGAGCTGAGAGCAGGAAACAGAGCAGTCGCTCTACGTCATGCTGTCCTCATCCATCATCTCTGTCCATCACTGTTTTATGTGTATTTATGTGATTTAGAGACAATCTGTAAAAGTTTACAGCCTGTCATTCTGTGTTAATCTGTGTTTGATGATGTGGCTAAAAAAAAAGCAGTGATTCCACTGACATTTGTAACATGACATTCAACCGTCGACTCGGGTTTATCGACTCAGCAGCTTCTATGAGGCAGCCCTAGTTATTAGAAATATTTGCAAATTTATTATAAATGGAAACTGAGCCGTCTACACTCAGTAAACTTTCTGAATCCACTGAACGTGACTGAGAGTAAATGAAAGAGTCTTAATCCGGCCTGGAGATATAAGAGGAGGACTAGAACAATCTTTGGGAAGACGACCGACTCAAGATCCTGGTGAGAGTTTCTGTTGGAAGGATATAATACGATATTTTGTGATTCGGAAATATAAACAGCTGGTTCCTCAGGGACAGGATGAATGATGGAGGCAGTCTGACTAGTCTGACAAAGTTCCAGGTCAACAGATGACTCAGGATGCAAATCTCTGTCTAATACTTTTGTCTGTGAGCAAGAAACCGATCACACAGACATGACGACAAGAAAACCTCCAAACAAAGAACGACTGACTAATTATCAATGAAAATAAACAGTTTGGAGAAACTGAACCTTACTGCAGGACTACGATGTGATAAATATGTTAAAATACTGGACAGAATGGGCTGAAATAACCTGTTCCTGCACGTTAACGTGTTCTTTTTGTCTGAAAATAATAAAACAGAAACACATCTGGATTTTATGTGGAGTGCGACAGGCTGGTTGTTACCTGGTTGTGCACGTACGCCTCACACAGGTAACACCACACGGACAGATCACAGAAGCTCAGAACCATCGGATGTTCGGACACCGTGCCGTGAGTCACCATGTGCTCGTTAACGTAACGCCCGCAGAACACCTGAGGACAGGAAACAAGTTACATCATCAACAGGCGACACAATGATGTCATCAGCAAAAAAGTTTCTGCAGGTTCAACATGTAGAATCTAATTTAACATCCGTTTCACCATCAAACCGACCAAAGTGTGAAAGAATGATGACATCACCTACAATTATTTATTATTATATCATCATATTTTACCAGCAGGATTTATAACTATTGTGGCTTCTACATTTAATGGGAACATGTTCAAAATAGCAGCTCACAGACGCCATGACATGATCAACACGCTGTATGTTGGTTAACTGTTAGTTAGTCTGGTCTACACCTGACTTGACTGGTTACTCGTGCTTTGATGGTTTTTGTGGTCCAGGTGTTTGGATGGGTACCGAGAGATGTTGGGTTAGACTACAAACTGTTTTCGCTGACTGTTGTATCATAAATGAAATCAAAATCCCCAAAAAACATTCCTCAAAATAAACCTTTTCAAAAGAATCAAAACCAGTAAAACTAAGATTAAACCAAAAAAAAAATAACCAGAACACTCTGTGGCGTCTTCCATAGTGCATCAGTTTCAGCACACCTGCCTTCATTAAGAGGTTCATGATGTGTGAGGTCAGGTGATGCTGGTTTAACATCAAAAACAACCACTAGGTCAAACTATTTCCTTTGACATAACTGAAAACAATAGAGCTTTCTAGAAATGGCTCCAACGATAACAATCATTCCTGATGATGTAGTTGACTGAATTAATGCGACCTGATAACCAGCAGAGAATGAATGGATGTTATTAAAGGACGGGTTCACAGTTGTTCAAGTGTGTTTTAAACCAGCAGTCAGGTGTCCATATGAGCAGTGAAAGAGGTTTTCCTCGCTGTAATCATTCCTCCTGTTCATACTGGATATTAAAAGATCCTGGATGTGCTTTCAATGTTAGTGATGGAGGATAAAATCCACAGTGTGTCCACACAGTCATTTAAAAGTTGATGTGAAGCTTCTATGAGGAACATTACGTTTCAGCCCCTGGTAACCATAGCGACAGGAGACAGTAACCCACCCAGTGTACTTCTGTTCTTCTATATTTGTGAGAACCAATTTGAGATCTTGACAGTGACGTCATCTTGGGCGTCCACCATTCTTAGTCGCAGTTTTAATAAAAACAACTTAGATAATAAAGCGTCTTCAATGGAAGTGATGGAGGATAAAATCCACAGTGTGTCCACACAGTCATTTAAAAGTCTGTGTGAAGCTTCTATTCAGCTTCAGCAGTCTGAGTTATTCATATCAAGTGGATATCTGACACATTTACAGTCTCTTTAGCATCAAATTCCCTCTTTGTGTTTCCTCGGACAGTGTTTCCCTGTTGAGCTGCAGGTGGAAGTATAGTAACAAAAAGAGGAACTTTGGCACTAAGAAGACTGTAACGTTGAAAGATATCTACTTGATTTGACTCATTTGGACGCTGAAGCTTCATATTACTGTCAGAAGGAAATGTTAAACACCTTTTGACAGGAAATTTAAAGGCCTGCAGATACTTTGTCAACAGTCTGAGACACATTATGTCATGAAGAAGTGAGACGGGTCACCTGGTAGCAGGTGAGACAGATCCAGTTCTCAGCCTCAGAGCCGCAGTCCTGACACGACCGGAAGACATCTATACCTGAGGGAGGGAGGGGCTTCACCGCGTCCAGGTGAGGACACCAGGACAGAGGGTCCACCACAAACATGGCGGCCTGAACACAGACAGACAGACAGACAGGTTAGACAGACAGACAGAATTATTCTCACTGATCAAACTGAATATAAATAAATAAGTTTGCTGACTCCGTCCATCTGAACTTGACACGTCAGCTCGAAAGCTCCTTGAGGCTTCGACCAACCGCACGCCCCCTCCGCCTCTGGCTCCGCCTCCGCTCCGGCTGCGGCCTCGTTTCCAGATTCTGACGCTGCCACGGCAACAGCCTGGAAGATAATAAGACAGAATATTATATATAAAAAGTACAACAGACACATGTGACGTGTAAATAATAAAGGTTTCAGGGTCGTTCATGGTTTATGGGGACACATGAACAGAACAGCTGATCGTTAATGTAGTTTGATTTGTTTTTATGGATCATATGGTTCATATAAATAAACATTAAATAAGTTAAAACAAGACACAGGATGTTAAACTTCTCAGCTTGTCTCTGCTGCTGCTGAATGTAAATCCACAGATCAATAAAGTCTGATCTTGTCTCGTGTTAAATTCTGTGTTTAAAATGTGATGAATGTAACGTTTATATATCATATAATTTAAGGTATGATGTCATTTTCTGGAGGAAAGTTTGCCGCCACAAGTCTTCAGAGCGTCACCTGGTTTTTCTCTTTTCTGTAGAAGGTTGTTTAATGTTCTTGTTCTTCTTCATTAGTTACCTTCTTACAATAAAAGTAAACAAGCTAACGGGGCTACTGAGAAGTCGCCTGATGATGCCTTCGGTCCATCGAGTCTCCCACGTTTGAAGAGATGACGGCTGAACCTGAAGCAGCTGTTTGTTTTGTACACAGAACGGCTTTTATCGTCATGTCATACAGAGGATGTGACATCATCATGTTCATATGACGTCAGACTAAACGTTCTGGGTGAAGACTGGCTTGTCGAATATTGCGAAATAGTCATTTCTTGGTTGTTGTTTCATATTTGAAGCTGCACTCCAACCATAGACTGTAAAAACTATGGACGTGGTCACCGTGATGTCACCCGTTGGTTTGTCGTTCTGAAGCCTCGAGTGTAGCGATTAGACCGTCGCCATCTTGGATTTGGCCGTCGCCATGTTTGATTTTTGGAGCCAGAAGTGACCATATTTGGACGAGAGGGTGTGGCTGACCATAGCGCTAGCTGCTAGCTTGGTTAGCACGATGCATTACGAGCCAGTGTAGGCGTACACCTGAACGTTGTCCAGCTCCAAACAAAATGAGTGTTTTTGGTTCCGTTGTCCTGATCTGTACGTCGTTAACGTGAGAGGTATTTGGTAAAATATTTTAAAAATGATTTTGAGATTTTAAATTGTAACGTCAGAAAAAAAAAAAGATTCGTAACATCCTACTTCCCATGTCTTAGCATTTTTAAGACTTTTGAGTGATTTATTTAAGACATTTTAATACCAATTAAGGCCTTATTTTTTAGATTCATGAATTCAATGCCTTTTAAGACTTTTCAGGGATCTGCGGGAACCCTGGAACTGAAAACACGCTGTGAAATAGCAGCGGCTAAACCCATACGCAATGGTTGCGTAAGCAACGTTGACTCCGTGGTGGCGACATTGGAATCACAACATAGCCACGCCCTAAAGCATACGCTGCTTTATCGTCTATTTTACTCTAAATGGGACCATAATTTACTAAATGAACATCATGCTGTGTTGAAGAAGACTTGAAACTAGTGATTGAGACCATAAACAGTTTACTGAGGTAATAAATGAAGAGAGAAGTAGGGTCATTTTCTCACAGACTTCCATAAAATCAGACTTCTTTTCGCAGCCAGTGGAGTCGCCCCCTGCTGGCCGTTAGATAGAATGCAGGTTTTTGACACTTCTGCTTTGGCCTCATTTTTCAGCCACTTAAGTCCAACCAGAGTGCAAAGGATTGTGGGAAATATAGGTGTAGGGACATCCAACACTGAGTAACAGCCATCAGACTGACTGCTCACCTGAGGCTGCACGCTCTCTGCTGATTGGTTCTGCTCAGGCGTCACCTCACTTGACTCCGCCTTCACTTCAGCGTCGCAGACGACCTTCTCTTCGCTGAGGCGGGTCTTCGGCCTGGCCCCGCCCACCGGGGTGGACGTAGTGGGATGATTGGACGAGGTGTTACTGATGTCCAAACTGGCCAATCCCTGAGTGAGCTGGTCCAGACTGTGGTCCGCCTGATTGGACGAAAAAAGGAGACACAATTAAAGAGGCCTTACTGTATTTATATAATCTGATTTCAGTTATTCTGGTTCAAGAAGTTAAAGTGACAGTTGGTGCTACTGTTGTGACCTCCTGTCCTGAAGGGGGCAGCGGTGGTTTGTCTGTGCTGCTCTGGTCTGACTTCCTGCCTTTTCCTTTAGAACTACGTTTCCCACGATGCTTCAGGGACGGCAGGGAAGCCCGGACGGATTCTGGGACTGAAAGAAAGATCAGGAAGTTACTAAAATAAAATCTAATAAAATAAAAAGACAATAATATAATACAAATAAAATCCTGTACTGACTGTGTATCCTCAGTGACCTCCAGTAGGGGGCGTGGTGTCGGATGACCTCGTTGATCGCGGCCACGGCGCTGTGGTGAGGAGGGGGGAGGGGTGTCACCAGGGAGGGAGGGGGGTCGCCGAGCAACACGCTGGTGCACATCGCCATGGAATCAGAGATGGAGGACAAGTTGTAACCTCCCTGCAGAAAGAGAGCGAGAGACCACTTCACTTTAGGGCTGCAACTAATGATTTCCTTCATTATCGATTAATTTGTCAACTATTTTCTTGATTAATCTGTCCATAAAATGTGACAATTGTCAATCACTATTTCCCAAAAGCCAAGATGACGTCCTCAAATGTCTTGTTTTGTCCACAACCCAAAAGATATTCAGTTTACTGTCATAGAGGACTAAAGAAACCAGAAAATATTCACATTGGAGAAGCTGGAATCAGAGAATTTGAACATTTTTTTCTTAAAGAACGACTCCAAACAATTAATCAATTATCAAAATAGTAGTTGATTAATTTGACAGCTGACAATTAATCGATTAATCACTGCAAGTTTAATTTATTTCACTTCACATCGCTACTCACCTCCAGTATAAGTAGGACCCGCCCCCCGGCCAGTGACATCAGCATGTTTGTGAGGTGGGCGTATCCCTCCGGGGTCACATGATATCCACCCAGCGGATCCCCCCGCGCCGCATCGAATCCGGCCGACACCAGAACCAACCCGGGGTTAAACTACAGAGAGAGGACCGATCAATCACACGACTCTTCACTTACAGTAAATGAAGCATGTGTGTGTGTGTGTGTGTGTGTGTGTGTGTGTGTGTTGTTACCTCAGTGGCGATCGGCATGACGACGTGTTGGAAGGCAGCGAGGTAGTCAGAGTCGCCCATCCGCCCGCCACTCCATGCTACATTGACGTTGAACCCTGCTCCCTTGGCAACGCCCACCCTGTCAGGAGCGGCGTCCTCTGAAGACGGAAAGAACATCCCGTTGTCATAGCGATGGAGGGAGACGTAGAGGACGCTGGAGACAGAGAAATGACGATGCATCACTTCACATCATTTCACTTAAAAAAAAAACATCTTTCTTCATTCGGTTCGATCTTCTCTCCTCACCTGTCGTCGTCCTCGAACATGTGCTGCGTCCCGTTGCCATGGTGAACGTCCCAGTCCAGGATGAGGACTCGCAGCGGTGGATGACGGGACATTTTCTGGGCGTAGCGGGCAGCGAGCGCCGCCGTGTTGAAGAAACAGAAACCACAAGGAGAGTCTCTCTCTGCGTGATGACCAGGAGGACGAACGATCGCCACGCCGTTATTCACCTGGAGAGACACACACAACACACACACAGACACACACACACGCACGCACATACACACACACACACATACACACACACACAGTTCAACTTGTACATTTTTATTTTCAATTATTTGTTTTCAACAGTTTTTGTGTCATTATACTGAACGACGCTACGTTGTAATCTAAAAGCCGTTTCTTGTGTTTCAGCTCTGTGATGTAACGTTAGTGGAGAACATAACAGAATCTGAAGCTCTGTGATTGGATGTTTGTTGCCAAGATGCATCTTGGGAGTCCTAATTGACTCCTCTCCTTTAGAGCTGCGAAGTTTAGTCGATTAATTGATTAGTTGCCAACTATTTTGATAATCGATTAATTGTTTTGAGTTGTTTTTTTTAAGAGGAAAATGTCCAAATTCTCTGATTCCAGCTTCTCAAATGTGAATATTTTCTGGTTTCTTTTGTCTTCTATGACAGTAAACTGAATATCTTTAAGTTGTGGACAAAACAAGACATCTGAGGACGTCATCTTGGACTTTTGGGAAACAGTGATCAACATTTTTCACCGTTTTCTAGCATTTTATGGACCAAACGACTAATCAATGAATTGAGGAAATAATTATTTTTTATGTCTTCAGGCTTGTAGCTTTGACTTTTTATCTATTTTTATTTGTTTGTTTATTTAACAGGACAGATGTTACAGAGTCGCCCTAAAAACAGAATATGAAAATGAGATAGAAATGACAAAGTTACTGAGGTCGATTATAAGCCTGCGGAACAATTAATAAAATGAAGAAAGAAGAACATATATAATATTAATAAAAAACAACATGCAACACAGAGACTCATGATACAAGATATGCAAGACAATTAATACATGAAGATATTAATGTTCATAGAAAAGTAGATTGAATAAAACCACACTGAGCTGCGTTGTTAGACACTAACTAGAACATGCAAAGCAGAAGCACAGATACAAAAATCATGCACAGTATGTAAAATACATAAATTAGTCTGACACAATAAAAGCAAAACCACAATAAGACATGAAGGCAGACTGGCAACAACAAGATAGCGACAGGTGACAGTAGACAGTCAACACGGTTGTTCATCTTATATCTTACGTACTGATGATTCAACCAGGAGAGTTTCCTCCATCTATCCATCAGAAACTGTCAGCCGCCTACACTGTGTATGACTCACACCTGACCTGTGTGTGTGTGTGTATGTGTGTGTGCGTGCGCGTGTGTGTGTGTGTGTGCATGTGCGCTCTACCTGTCCTGTCAGTATCGTCTCCACAGCGTTGAAGCAGCTTCCAGCAGCCAGCAGAGCGCACTGGAAGCTCTGGTTGTTGATGTAGATGGAGTTGAACTCGTTTCCCAGTTTGTTCAGATCTCTGGGCTTCATCACCGCTGTGCCTTTCATTTGCTCGATGTGCTGCACGCTGCGTACACACACACACACACACACACACACACACGCACACACACACACACACACACACACACACACACACACACACACACACACACACACACACACACACACACACACACACGCACACACACACACACATCCAGTTTGGTTAGTATGATGTTCTTCAGGTGCATTGACGTGTTTCATGTCTGCCTTAACATATGATTGTGTGTGTGTATACCTGTGACACATGGCGAGTTCCTCCTCGGTTGCCAAGCGAGCTGGTATCCGTTGGCAACGGTCAACCAATCCCAGCTGCTGATGTTTGGAGAAGATCTTGAAGATTCTCTGCGGCTGCTCGGGATGATGTCTGCACACAGACGTTTGTGTCATTTACGTGATTTTATCTTGTGAACGTAGAAGAGCTGAGACGACGACAACACACCTGTCCCACATGTTCAGATGCTCCATCATCCTCTCGTCGTACACCAGGCCTGTCGTCGTGGCAACAGAGAGGGCGGGGCTGGTCTTCTGTGTGCTCTCCTCGTTGGCTGTTGCTCTGATGACGCTCACCTCTGCCGACGGGGCGCCTTCTGTACAGGAAACAGGAAGAGAAGAAGAAGGAAATGACGTCATCACAACATGACATCATACAGAGAGTAAGTGTGTGTGTGTGTGTGTGTGTGTGTGTGTCGTGTCCTACCCAGGACTTGCAGAGAGGCCCAGTGTGGATAGAGAGCTGAGACAGTCTGAGAGATGGACTGCAGAGCACTGAGAGAGAGACAGAGAGGTGATTATAATCAAACAACATCGTTATTGAACTCTTTACTCAGACATTAGAGTGATATTCATCATCTGAGAGCTTTCAAACCTCTAGTGTGTTTGTTCTGAATCAGAGAATGAGATCAGTTCCTTTTTACGCAGGAAAAAAATCCAAGCAAACTAAAATGCATCATTAAACATTGTGAGAACGTTCTCTCCTCTCATTGGTCAGATGTGGAACATAAACACAGAAAGACGCTCCGGAAGAAGCTCTTATCTGGCCAAATATCAAGAACATCATTCATTCTCTGGCTAGCTGTTAGCAGCTGTTAGCTCAAACCAACAGTATCAGATCAAAACAAGGACGAAAATCAACCACAGGCAACCAGACTGAGCTACAGAAGGATTGAAAACGTTTTGGACCGCCCCCTTAAACAACAAAGACTAAGAAACTTTTCTGTTTGTTGCTCCAGTTCTTTGATACTGAAGAAAACTTCAAAATGTGATGATTCTCAGGCAGGTTCTGAGGTCATAGGGAGCATCTTTTTCTATGATTTCTGTTTCATGTCTGTGTTCAGATTTGACTGAGTTACAACTCAGAGAAGAAGAAGGAGAAGTTTGGGTGCAACTCCCCTGAGGAGGTGCCTCACAGTTTGAAAACCTCTGTTCTAAAGGACGTACATGTAGGAGTATCAGGTGACTCGGTGACTGACCAATCAGCAGAGACATCAGTGTGTGTGTCAGGTACCTGTCAGACGGAGCAGTGGGCGGATTCAGTGGTGGACAGGCTCCTCCGAGCAGAGCTCTGACGCAGGCTGCAGCGCCCTCTGCTGTCGACTGCAGGTTATAACCTCCCTGCACACACATGCACACACACACACACACACATTAGTAGAGATGAGATGTGTGTGTGTGTGTGTGTAATGTGTGATGTAATCTGGTGATGTGTAACTGAGTGTTTTACCTCCAGAGCGAGAACGAGTCGACCTTCAGCCAAACTCATCAACATGTGAGTCAGAACATGGAAACACTGAGGACTGACACACATCTCACCCTAAACACACACACACACACACACACACACACACACACACACACAGAAAGTTAATTTAAATCCGTTAAAGAAACAATCCCGTCACTGACCTCAGGTCTGTGGTGTTTTTACCTTCTCATCTCCGACTGCAGCATCAAACCCAGCAGAGACCAGAACCAGCTGAGGCTGAAACTGAACACACACACACACACACACACACACACACACACACACACACACACCTCATTATTCATATTATATATATATATATATATATATGTAAATACACATCACTCATTTATTGTATTTATCTACAATTATCTAACATTACAGACAAATACACAGGCCGTTATTTAGACTGAAACATCTTTTTTATTTTAACAGGACAAAAATTCTTCATTTTTTCTGACTTCAAAGACCTTCTGGTCTGTTTCTGTTTCACCTCGAGTGTTTCTGTTTGTGCAGTTTGTGTGTTTATGCAGATAGTCACTGTGGTTCAGGAGCTACAGACAGTCTTTGCTCCAAAATAAGTGCAGAGTGAAAGAGGTTAAAGGTTAGAAATAAGGGTCAAGGTTACGGTCTAAGACATGCTTTATGTCAAGGAGGGTGTAAACGTGTGTGTGTGTGTGTGTGTGTGTGTGTGTGCGTGTGTGTGTGTGTGTGTGTGTTACCTCGTGGGCGACAGGCAGCAGCAGTTGTTGGAAAGCTGCGATATAATCAGCGTCAGTCATCCTCGTCTGAATAAAACAAACACATAAGAAAACAGCTCAGATTTTGAAAGTCTTGGAGGAAGTGATGTTGATGTTTCTCCAGACTTTTACTTTGACGGGTCTTTGAAGATGAAAGTGAATTAAATTCAACTAAATTTGCAAGTAAAAAAGTTACTGAAACTTAAACATGTTTAATCATCTTTGATGGCAGAGACAGGACAGTTTTTAGCGTCAGAGTTTAATGAATCCAGGTGTTTTGCCGACTGGTTTTAGTTTCCTTCAATTCTTAGTTTTTATTTTATATTGTTATATTTCATTTAGTCTATTTTGTTTTATTTAATTGTATTATTTATTACTGCTGTAACACTGGAGTGCAGGTGTGAAGTGGGAGGAGTTACTGCAGTTAAAGTCTCAGTTCTCTCTTCTACAGTTTGGATCAACATGAAACTCTGCTGGTTGAATCATCAGAATAAAAGATGAACAACTGTGTCAGAAAATATCTGGTTCAAAACTACAAGCCTGCAGACATAAAAAAAACTAGAGGAGAGGAGTTAACTACGACTCCCATGGTGCATTTCTGCAACAAATATCCAACCACAGGATTTAAAATTCGGCCACATGCTCCGCTGACAGCAAGCTTCTGGTGTCGGAAAAAACACAACTTTAAACTTTTGTTTACAACTTTAACGACAGAGTTTTGAATCCATTACGCCTCTGATTCCCACCTCTGATGGCAGCTGAGGCTGATGGGTAATGTAGTATTTTTTTAGCCGTCCGCCAAAAAAATGTGATTTCTCAGAAACAAAGTTAAAATGATGTCAGAACATAAACATACATGATGGTTAAATCACCCAGAGAGTCCTGAGTTTCTATGTTCAGTAATATTTAGGAGACACTTCACAATCTACTCCTTTAGGATTAATAAAATACTCTGTCTCTCTGAAGGAGGAGGAGGAGGAGGAGGAGGAGGAGGAGGAGGAGGAGCAGGAGGAGGAGGAGGAGGGATTAGATGAAGACTCACCTTGTTCCAGGGCAGATTGATGTTTCGTCCTTCAGCTCGTCCGCTGCCGACAAACTGACAGTCAGACTCTGGCAGGTGAGGCCAGAAAGATCCCTGCTCGAACCTGTGGACACTGAAGTACAGCACACTACAACACACACACACACACATAGACACACACACACACACACACACACACAGACAAGTGTGTTTTAACTCCACTGAGTTGAGTTGTGTTTGAGCTCAGAGTTTGTAACCGTGATGGAGGAGGAGGAGGAGTCACCTGGGGTCTTCCTGGAACAGATACTGGATGCCCTGACCATGATGAACGTCCCAGTCCACTATCAACACCCTGACACACACACACACACACGCACACACACACACACACACACACACACACACACACACACACACTCACACACACACACACACACACACACACACACACACACACACAGAAAACAGAGACATTACATCATTAAAATGTTGTCTTGTCGTGGAAGGAAAAACTAAACACTGCTGTGAGCAGATGAACAGACTGTTGACATGTATCAGCACACAGAGAAGCTGCATTAATTTACATTAATTGAAATATAATCCAATACATTAAATTAGTCTGACGTGGACCTTCACAATGAAAGCAGTGAGGAGTTTCTTAGTTATGTTTATCCACCAATCAGCAGCTACCACATCTTGAGGCTGAAGCACCTTTAAGTGTCCCAGACGGCTGCTAGCTGCTCCAACTGACTCCCATTAAAAAGCCTCAACTTCTCTCTAGAAACACTAAATCAATAATTGTTTTCAACGAGTCATTCTGGTCTCAATCTCTAAATTCAGGCCCTCTAATAAGTGTGCTGCTGGTCATTCTGGAAATGATCGCTCCGTTAATTAGATTTGAAGACTTATTATTAGTAGCTTTGATGTCTGCCGTGTGGGCGTTGATTGACAGCTGCCAGTGAAACCATTAGATGATGATGTCACACCTCGCTACATCCATCTTTATAAACCGTCTGATACCCACTGAATGATTTACTCTACTGAACAGACCGTCAGCCAATCAGAGCAGAGTACACACCACACACTGAGGAGAGAGTCCTGTTTGATTATTAATCTATAATCTATATGTAATAATGTGCAGAACATGTTTACAGATAAAAATATTAAATATTTTCATTATTTTCCTGACAGTTATCAGCTTTCACGCTACTCACATACTAAGACAATTCATACTGCATTATATTACTACAACAACTTGTTTTCATTCTCTTTTTTATTTGTTTGGTATGTTTATTGTGCAACCTGAACACTACAGCTGCACACATACATATGTTTGTTTGTTTTTCTACAGTTGTGGGGACCCTAACCCCCCCAAACCTAAACCTGATTCTAACATCAACTATAAAACCAAGTCTTCAAACAGTCCTTTAATGTTGTAACGATCAGCGAAAATGTCCTCACAATGCAGGAATGTCCTCGCTACGATGGCGACAAACTGAAATTCATCCTCACAAAGATAGAAACACACACACACACACACACACACACACACACACGTACCTGCTGACTTTGTGTCTGGTCTGAGCGTAACGAGCTGCGATCGCCACGTTGTTGAAGATGCAGAAACCGTTGGACTCGTTGCACTGAGCGTGATGACCTGGAGGCCTGACAGAGACACACACACCTTACTGTTTCTGTTTGGATTTTAACTGTTACTGTTACATTAAAATGTCCAGAAGAAGAAGAGAATATAATTTATCACCATTTATCACTGTTAGATCACGTTTTTGTCAGCACTTCCTAGCTGTATACAGCAATAATTCCTGATGATATAATTAATTTAATTAATGCAACCTGGACTCAGATAAGCAGGAGAAAATGCAAAAAAAGGATTCAACAGCTTCCTGCAGCAAAATCTACTGTCGCACCAGTTTCACTAGTAGTTCACAGATGTAAAACGTCTCCTAACAGCCCACAAACACACAACTAATGTTACCGTCTACAGCAGGAAAATATTCAACAGCTTCGGACAGGAAATGTAACACTTTATAAAACGTTTTAAGAGTCTTTTTTCAAGGAAACTGACTTCCATGTTTTGCAGATACTTTGTTTATGTCTAAAGATTTATCCAGGTGGACAACAAAGAAATATAAAATACCAGATATTTCAGTAGAAATGGTAAACGGGAGGATTTGTGATTTTTTACGAGCAGGCTTGGAGCACCTGAACGCAGCCCACAGCGCAGCTTCCTGTTGTTACCTGACGACAGCAAATCCATTCCTGAGTTCAGAGGTCATGACCCGATCAACCAGCTGCAGGACTGAACCCACCGCTAACAGACACACCTGGAAGGTCTCCTGTAACGCACACACACACACACACACACACACACACACACACACACACACACACACACACAGCAGTTAGTGTGTGTGTGTGTGTGTGTGTGTGTGATCTCTGTACAACTGCTTTTAATATTTCACACATTTAAATCTTGTATTTGAGAATCTAAAATATACAAAACTGATTCTGATTTTCTCTTCGTGCTCTGCTAGACGTTACTACACCTGTGTGTGTGTGTGCGTCTCTGTGTGCGTGTGTGTGTGTGTGCGTGCGTGCTCGTGTGTGTCTCTGTGTGCATATGTGTATGTGTGTGTGCGTCTCTGTGTGCGTGTGTGTGTGTGTGTGTGTGTATATGTGTGTGTGCGTCTCTGTGTGCGTGCGTGTGTATGTGTGTGTGCGTGTGTGTGCATAAGTGTACGTGTGCGTGTGTGTGTATATGTGTATGTGTGTGTGTGTGTGTCTCCGTGTGTGTGCATAAGTGTATGTGTGCGTGTGTGTGTATATGTGTATGTGTATGTGTGTGTGCGTATGTGTATGTGTGTGTGTGTGTGTGTGCGTCTCTGTGTGCGTGCGTGTGTGTGTGCATGCGTGCGTTCTTACAGGATGGAGGTAGACAGAGTCGTATTTGTCAGACAGAGTGTGCAGTTCGCTCTCTGACATCGTCTGAGTCGACTTCATCAGGTCCACGTAATGTTTCCTGCAGGAACAAACAGCTGATTAAAGGTCGGCAGCAGAGCAGAATATAAAGTAGAAACAATAGAACATGAACCTCCAGTATACTAGTAAACAGATGTTTATCAGTTTTAACAATATTATCTTATATTGACTTAAATAATATAGATCCATGAACAATTAGTCCGATATTAATTGATTAGTCCATCAACAGAAAATGAATCTGCAACTATTCTGATAATCGATTCATCGTTTTAAAAACTGCTGAGCTGATCTCAGCTCCTTCAATCAGATGATTTACTGCTTTAGAGCTGAAGCCATCAGTTGATTAATCAATTAGTTGGCAACTATTAAATGAATCGAAATAAATGAATCAATTGTCAAACTATTTTGACAATTGATTAATCGTTTTGTGTCCGAAAAAAAGTCCAAATGTGAATATTTTCTGGTTTCTTTAGTCTCTATGACAGTAAACTGAATATCTTTGTGTTGTTGACAGAACAAGATCTTTTCTCAATTAATCAATCAATCGTTTAGTCGATAAAATGTCAGAAAATATTGAAAAATGTTTGTTGTAATTTCTTAAAGTTCAAGGCGACATCTTCAAATGTCTTGTTTTGTTTGATCGACAGTTCAAAGACATTCAGTTTATCATCATGTATGAAAAACATCTGAGAAGCTGCAAAGAGAATATTTGTTATTTCCTGTTGATCGACTGATCGATTCATCGACTAACTGTTGCAGCTCTGAAGTTGAGTCTAGTAGAGTAAAATCAAAGTAGGAAACAATGATTGATTTCTGCTCTTCACTCTTCTTTCCAGGACTTTGAACGTTATTAGATGTTGTTGTGACTCACATGTGAGCGAGCAGCAGCTCTTCTTCTGTAGCTTCTCTGGGCTGAAACACAAACAGCAATAAACAATGATTTATTGTTCGTTATATGATGATTTATTTAAATTATAGGAGGATTATTAAACACCTGAGACGTGTTTTAACGAGGAAGTTTGTTTTCCGACTGAATTTATTATTATTATTATTTATTATGTTCATGTCTGACAAACGTTTGAGCGCAGCGACAGTAGATGAGTCCAGACAGACCTCGACTCTGACGCAGCGAGACAGCAGCTCTTGTCTCTCCAGCTCCTTCATGATGGACGTCACTCTGTCTGGACTCTCTGGATGACTGAAACACAACAACAACAACAGTCACTCAACAACTATCATCTGTAAAGAAATGACAATGTTTAACTGTAATACAATCAGAGCTGGAAGAGGAAAAATGAAAAAATGAAAAAAATGTCATGTTGAATGAATGAAAAGGTGGAACTGAGCTGAATTTAACACCAGACTTATTCTGTAGTTCATCTTCATTTTGTTCTTAATAAGTTAATGATGACATGCAGTAGTAGTGAGTATTTAATGAACCCTTAGTAACCCGTCACCCAGAGACTAACAGTAACGTCAACACTAACAAACGAGAGCAGCTGTGCTCCATTACACACAAACCAACTGATGATTTTACTACAAACATTAATGTCTGAATCTGATCATGTGATTCCAACCTCGAAACAGAATAATGATTAAAAGATGTTTTAATGTTTATGTAGCACAACAAGCTACTGAAGCACAGAGACTGAAAACATGATGCTGTTATTAGTGTTTGGAGGCGTTTCTGGAACAACAACGGAGGAATCAGATATATCAGACTTTGATACAAACACACAACACTCGTTAGTAGATCAGTTCATTGATGGTTTGGATGCAAACTTGAGATTTGTGGACAATAAGAGAAATATATAGAATGTCCAGCTAAAGCCTTTAAGTTATGTAGAACTATTACAATAAATTAAATGTGTCACATCGTATGTAAAATATTTAATAATGGATGATAATAATAAACACACAGGTTAGAACAGAGTGAACGTTACCTGGAATCCCACAAGTTCTTATGGTGAGTGAAGGTCTCAGTGTAAACCAGACCAGTTCCACTGGCTGCTGCCCTGCTGGACAGATCCTACACACACACACACACACACACACACACACACACACACACACACACACACACACACACACACACACACACACACATATACATACACATACATACACACACACACACACACATATACACACACATACATACACACACACACACACACACACACACACACACACACACACACACACACACACATATATACACACACACACACACACATACACACACATACACACACACACACACACATATATACACACACATACATACACACACACACACACACACACACACATACACACACATACACACACACACACATATTAGCTTTAGCTTTCAGACAGCGAGGATTCACCGCCGCCTCTGCAGCCAATTTCTATGTTCTGTGTTCTGATTGGATGGCAGCAGAACTACCTAACCAGTAACAACCTGCATCTACACACACACACACACACACACACACACACACCCAACAGGCTGCTACTGTCCACCTGCTGTCTGCTTATGTACCTGTACTCAACCAAAGATCATTTCTGAGGGAAGATGTTTCACTCTGTAACACGTCTGTACAACCAGAATGTTTCTGTAGTTTTAACAACTCCAACAGAGTGAGACGTCTTCTCTCTACAGCAGCTCATGTGCAGGAGTCCTGACGTTAAATTTAACACCTTTTAAGACCTTTTTTAAGACCCTTTCCAAACATTTTAACACCTCATCCCCACTTCTAGTTCTAGCCGGTTATATCAGCGACACACTTTAACTTACATTTACTATATATTTATTGTAAGACAGCACCACTAGTTTCAGATAGGCAATGACTTGAGTGACTAAACCAATGCAAGATTAATTAAAGAGAAACTATCGGACACCAGTATTTGATCAATAAACAATACGATTGACAAAACTTTGAACTATAAAGTAACAAGCGAGTGTGGCTACAACGTAAATCTGTTTTATTGTACTTATAGGTTTTAGATTAGCTAATATAAACTGATATATGATATGTACGGGGTTTCAGTCATGCTATTAGTGTGCTGTAACCATCTGGTTGATCAATATTTCTGTTCTAGTCTTAGTTGCAGTAGTACTGGAACAATCAATCAGATCTGTATTTGCATCAGAGTGAAATATCTCTACAGCTACTGGATGGATCGTCATAAACACTTTCCTCATTGCTTGAGGATCAATAATGAGTTCTGTGATTGGTCAAAGTTCCTTCTTGTCCAACATTAGAAACACATTACGATCAGCAGTCATCAAAACAATCATTTAAACTTGATCAATCAATAGTTTTACACCAGGAGCTTCACAGATTTAATCAAGTAGCTCCTGAAAAATAAGTCGCTACAGCTGCTTATTTCAGTGTGTCACATATATATTTAATCAATCAACGGACTCTTATCAGCAGATATTCAATATATCATCATTTGATCAGAGAACACTATTGATCAGATAAAACACTCGACACGTGTCGATCAGTTTCTCACCAGCTGCTGCAGTTTGACGTCCAGCTCTTCTTCTCTCTCCTCTCTGCTTCTCTCCATCCTTCCTTTCCTCTTCGCCTTCTGCAGGCTGCTTTCTCCTTTCTTCTCCTCGTCTCCTTTATTGCTGTTGACTCCCTGAAAACACACACAAACACACACACACACACACACACACGCACACAAACACACACACACAGCAGTTCTCAGCTTCTGATCATGTGTCTTCGACTGTCTGCAAACTGACCGAAGAGTAAAACATTTATCTGTTAACATGAAGACACTTTGTGAACGTGTGAAGTGAAGCGAGTCGAGCGGACTTGAGGTCAAACTGCAGCTCTGGTAGATGATTGACAGCTGCTGTTGTCACTAAATCACAATAAACCTTATTACGCAACTAAAATCACACCTACTCTACTAATAAACTCATTATGTTCCTTTTGTGGATCAAGAGACGTTCAAGAGCTCTCAGTAATCCTAATAACTGCATACATACAGTATCTTTATTTAACAAGAACTGTTTAAAAGTCTGCTGTTATTCTAATCTCATGTGCAGACAAGAGCTGCAACGATTGGTCGAAATTAATCAGCCGTTATTTTGATAATCAATTAATTAAATTAAAAGTCATTTTTTTATGATTCAAGCTTCTCTTGATGTGATTTTTGCTGCTCAGACTATTGATCAGACAAAACAAGACAAATGTTTGACAGTTTATAGATAACATGAATTAATTAATTAAAAAAAAAAAAAACAATCTGTAGATCAATCAATCATGAAAATAATCGTTAGTTGCAGCTCTGGTACAAAATCCTGTATCTGGAGTTCCTCAAGGAACAATTTTAGGGCCTCAGTTGTTTGATCTAATGTCTGTAAACAGACAAGACTCTCACTGTTTAATGTTACTTGAATACGATACCTGTCCTGTTAGCATAATTTAGCTAAAGTAGCTAACGTGTCTTAGCTTGGGTCCGAGGTAGCAGGTCGTGTTTCCAGAGTGCAAAAGGCAAAACCCTGCATTCGACCATGAACTGCAACTCTGGGCTCCAAACCGGTTCAGGTGATGTCACACCTCACTACATCCAGCGTTATATACAGGATATGTGCTAACCACATCCTGACATCCAGCTGATTGTGTTTGCCAAAAAATGTTTAACTGTTCCTTTAAAACTAGATTTAGACTCATGGCTGCTTCAGGACGGATCCTCAGGATCAGGCTTCATGTTAAAAACATTTATTACTTCCTGATCAATAAAAAGCTGAATGAAACCATCTCTGCAGTAGATCCAGTGATCCAGCTCCTGTTCTAAAACTGATCTGCTGTTAGTTTTAGGGCTGCAACTAACAATTATTTCCATTATTGATTAATCTGTTGATTATTTTCTCAATTAATCGATTATTTGTTTGGTCTATAAAATGTCAGAAAATGGTGAAAAATGTTGATTAAAGTTTCCTGAAGTCCAAGATGTCATCCTCAAATGTCATATTGGGCAAAGATATTCAGTTTACTGTCATAGAGACTAAAAGAAAAGACTTTTTCTTCTTAAAAAAATGACTCAAAACAATTAATTATCAAAATGGTTGGTTATTAATTGAATTGTTGGTAACTAATCGATTAATTGACTTATCGTTGCAGCTGTAGTTAGTTTGAACAGACTGAGTCTCTCTGTGTGTGTGTGTGTGTGTGTGTGTGTGTGTGTGTGTGTGTGTGTGTTTGTGTGTGTGTGTGTGTGTGCGTGCGTGTGTGTCACCTGACTTACCTGGGGAGACAGACGAGGAGATCTTCTGACTGACTTCAGTCCAGATCCTGGAGGATCTGATCCAGACGGCATCTCTGATCCCCCTGAAAGAAACATCAACACATACATGACATTAATCTGCCCAGATTATTTTCTTGATTGATTGATTGATTAATTGTTTGGTGTATAAAATAATTGTAAATCACAGTTACTGAAGCCAAAGTGACGTCTTGAAATGTTTTGTCTGAGCAGCAGAGATTCACACAGATTCATCAAGATTAGTCGATCGAGAGAAAATTTATTGACAACTATAATCAAATAATCATTTAAGTAATTTTTAAGCAAAACTTTCAGAAATTTGCTTCTCAAATGTGATGATTTGATGATTTCATGACAGTAAACTGAATATCTTTGCTGATCAAACAAAACAAAACATCTGAAGACGTCACATTTGACTCCATTTGACATTTGACAAGACCAATTTAGTACTATTCACTCAAATTTTATAGACAAAACAATCAATCGGAAAATAATCAGCATATTAATCGATAATAAATAATCGTTGGTCACAGCTCTAGATTTAACATTCAATCCCTTTTTAAGCAAAGGTGCTAAACATTTGATGACTCCGGGTTCTTTGTCTTACATCACTTCCCTTCACGTTAACAGTCACATGACCAGAGTGGGATTTGTTTTGGTTCAGTACACAGAGTCAGCAGCAGATATGACATAATACGAGGTTTTTCATGCACTTCGTTCACTTTGTTGATTGACGTCTTTAAATCAAAAACTGCTTTATTTATTTATTATTATTTATTATTTTTCATTCATCTCCTAAACTCACAGCTAGATATTTCACTATGACATCAGAGCATTATTTAAAAGGTAAATTAGCCAGAACTTGTCCAACTGATTTGCTTGTGACTGTCAGGCATCATTTTATTATAAAAATCCTGTCAGACACACAGACAGGTGAGCTCTGACGTCACAGTGAAAGATCGAGACATACGTTTAGGAGTTGAATGAAAAATAATACAAGTAGAAGGTTTTGAAGTGATTTAAAGATATCAGACAGAGCTGCAGAATCTCAGGTGAGGTTTGAAAACCAGATAGTTGGTTTAAACAGAGTAACAAATCATCTACTGGCTTTCATACTTTTATTTTTGTAACTTTTTTTTTGTTCTATGAAATGTTAATATTAAATATTTATTTTGGTGTCAGATAAAAAGCATGTAAATCTGAGAAAAAAAAATGATGATAGGTTACAAGTCCAGATTCAGGCAAGTCAGCAAATACATATTCAGTAAATAAAGAAAGTTAATATTTTACGTTCAGGCTCTTTAAGTGTGTATGTGGACATGAAAGAGACGAGACACAGAGCAGGTTTATATACACAGAAAATGTCCTTAAAACCAAACCAACGCCCTTAACTTTAAATAGTAAGTTGAAGTTGAGGGCTGCAGGTAATCAACACCTTTATATAGTCCATATTATAATCTACATTCAAAAAGTGAAACCTAAATCTTTCCGGTTTCAGTGTCTGTATTTTTCAAAAGGAACAAATATTTCTTTCGAAATTAAATCTTAATCTAGCAAATTCACCACAATGACAGATATGATTGATTGTTCTTTATGTATTTCCAGAATCTTAAAAGACTCTTCTGAGTATCTGGGTGACAAAATATTCAGTAAAACAAGATTTCTTTTAACGTTTTTCCTCCAAAGCTGTAACTCTTGTCCAGATATCAACCAGACACCATCTTTGTTTTGGATCCAGAAACAAGAGTCACAGCTCAGGAGAAACGTTAAAAAAAGCCGCTAAATGATGCAGCAGAGTGAATATTTTCTCATCCAGGTGGTTAAAGAGTCTTTGAGGATTGTAAAACATGTTGTGTCTCTGTGATGAATGTAAAGCTGCTACATGAGAGGCTCAAACAGCAGCCTGGCAACAGTGTAAACAGCAGCTGAGCTAACCTGTTAGCTTCCACGTTAGCTCTCAGCTGTTTATAATCACTCAGTTACGTTAATTTAAGTCGGCTAACAGTCCGTCCTCTTAGCGGGAAACGTCCAAACCTTCAAACAGATAAATTCAGACTCACGGCAGCTTTCTTTTCCTCACGTCCTCTGTTTCTGTCAGAGCTGCTGAGCGCCAACTGAGCTCCACAACCGTCCAATGCACATGACGTCACCCGGCAGGGAGGGGCGGCGCGGCCTGGTGACGTTTATAAATAAATAAATAAACACCACGTGTTTGTCTGTCAGGGCCCTCTAATCGAACTGTCACTAATTTTTAAAAGCTTTTAGGAGGATTTATAATAACAATAATATTTTTTTATTTAAACAGAAAGATGATTTAAACAAGTTAAAAGGATCCTAAACATTAAACATTAAAGGAGGGGTTCATAATTTTTCAAGTGTGTCTTAAAACAACAGTCAGGAGCCCAAATGAACACTGAAAAAGGTTTTTCTTGCTGTAATCATTCCTCCTGCAGCTTCTGCTGCAAACTGTTCTCACAAAAAAAAAACAACTACAAATGAAAATTAGGTAATTAATTTGTTTTATACACAAACTCATCAAGAGTTTTCAATTTACTAATTGAAATTCAAGTGAATGGGCCCAAAACTTGCATGATTTTGATCACGCAGGTGTGAGCAAGACCGACATGTCTCGCCCTGCAGAAAATTCTCATCCTGTCAATCAAACTTTCAAAATAAAAGTACACCACACTTGTAAGAAATATCCCTCATTTTTAAAAAGCAAATTGATCTGATCCCGACGGGCCAGAGTGCGAGGTCCTGACCAACGCTGCTTGCAGCATTAATTATTTTTATTTTTTCCTGAAAAAAAACAAAACACTAGAATGTAACTTGTTTTTTAAACTGTGGAGAGGTTGTTTCATATTGTCAGTTAAGAAGTTTTTCATCGTGTCATGTTCATGTAACCAGACAAAAATACACACAAACAGATTATTTGGATTTGATATTTTTAATACTGTAATGTTGAGACTTCATGCAATCAACTGTGGGTGTTTTTACAGCAGAACTCACATAGCAAAAAGTAGGAATCCACTAAAAGTGGTATGATTATAGCGATCATCATAAACACTGGAGTTTTCCCAGAGATCCAGATAGATCACATCTCCCTTTTCCAGTTGAAGAACAAATGCATTAGACACGGTGACATAACCATGGCTAACAACTCTATCAAAAGAGAGAGTAATTTGCTTGTCATTGTGATACAGTATAATTCCTACTAACTTTGTATCCTGTGATTCCCGAGCGTTGAATCTGAAGTAATAGGTTCCTCTAACTGGGGCTGTAAAGACACCTGCAACAAAGGAGGAATTCAGTCTTTTAATTGCTTTTGTCAGGCTTTATACGTGTGTGTCTAAGTCTAATTTGTTGCCAAGTCTGTGTATGTTAGACTGTGTTAGAAATCTAATCAAGGAGTCAATTCAGTGAAAACACAAACCAAACCAAATACAAATGAGAACTATCAAAGCTTTCACAGAAGAACCAATTAGAATAAAAAACGACTGCCAAATAGAATACAAATAGCTACATAATACTTTAAAACATGTGCAAACTATGTAAAAGAGAAAGTCCCTTCACCATAATGGCATCATGTACATCCCAGTATAACATACTTTATCTGAAAGAGCTTTATAAGAGCTTCCAACCCAGAACTAGCCTACCAAGAAGACAAGAAATACAAAAAAGGACAAAATGGAAAAATGGCGAGACAATTTCAAGAGAGATATTCCACACTTGGACAACTAGGGATGCAATAAAAGTTATGCATGAAAAGGAAATTCCAGAAAAAATGATGAGTTGGATCATAAATCTATAAGATTGTGTAATAATTCAAATAAAATCAGTGTGAGTGGGTGAAAGAGGTGTACGTACCTGTAGATGGGTTATAAGCCTGGCCGATGTTGGTGAAAATCTTACTGAACTTAAGTGTGATGTCAGCACTGAAGGGTCCAACTTGTCCTGCGTCAGTGAGGCCGACAGAAAACGCCACCTTTGGTCGTTCTGTGTGAATGTGGGAGACACACATAGAAAGAATATTTTCCTCACATCAAAAACAGCTGCAAAATGTCACTTCTGCCTCATTTAATAACTGTATTCATGTCACTCTGCATCCCGCTGCACAGAGGAAGACCCTCGATTTACCGTTGCCATTCTCACTGCTACTGTAATATGACATTTTGACTTTTTAATCATGATATAAGCAGCTCACCTGCATTCTCTCTCTGGAGCTCCTCCACGTCATTTTCATTGAAGCTCACTCTGGCCTCCAACACTGTGAACACATTCATCATTTTTATTGTAAAGGAGGTAAAATACATAACTGGAACTTAAAATACCAGTATGTGAATCTAATAAACTGGCAGCTGTGTGTTTTGCAGCTTACAAATGTTCTCTGTCTCGAGGTCATCCACCAAATTTTCACTGGCGGTGATTCTGGCCTCCAAAACTGTGAACACATTGAAAGTTTTTTACCAAAAGGTCCATTTTGAATCTTAGATATTAATCTCAGTAAACACCTTTAACAGTTTGTTACATTTAACTCTTGAGCTTGACAGGAAAAGCATCACAAACATGAATGAATTATATATCATTTAATAAAATGTAAATATCTAACTGCATTCTTGATTTCACTGTCTGTCAGTCTGGCCTGTATGGCTGGGATAAAAACAGTAAATTAGTCCTAAAAGTAATGAATATGTGAACATTGCATGAATCTGTTTAGCACTATGTGAATGAATCTTTATTTTCTGTCTCCAGCTTCTTGAAATACCAGTATGTGTATCTAATAATCTGGTAGTTGTGTGTTTTGCAGCTTACCGGTGTTCTCCCTCTGGAGCTCCTCCACCACTTTTTCACCAGTGTTCAATCTGGCCTTCAAATCTGTGAACACATTTCTAGTTACTATTATGAAATGTTTACAGTCAATCAACAGTCAAGTGTAAAATGACATGACAATCTGTAATTTGTAATAATTGCATGAATAAAACCAGCTTTTCCCTGCTGTTTATTGTGGTCTGCAAAACTGTAACGTTTTTCACAAAAAGGTTAATTATGAACCTTCTATTGTGATCATTTTCTCACTAAATATGTTTATATTTCTATCATATGATGCTATTTTTGTTTTTTATTGATTTTTGTAGCTTATCTGTGCTCTGTGATGTTTAATTCTTTTCCCACCAAACATTATTAATGAAACTTACCCTCATTTGAACCTCACTCATATTTTCTCATTGCTAACATAATATACTCAGTTTGTTTTCACACTTTGATTTTTTTAAGCTTACCTATGTTCTCTCTCTGGAGTTCCTCGACCAAATTTTCACTGGCGGTCATTCTGGCCTCCAACACTGTGAACACATTTAAAACTCTTACTGTAAAGTAGGACAATGGTGAGCAGTTTTCACTTTTTTCCTTGATTACTATGTAGGCCTACCTGTGCCTTCATAAGAGGAGGAAATAAATTAAGATTAACATCCACATGTAAAATTTTATCAATATGTTGAACTTTTATCTGCTAAATAGATCTTTTTACCCTTCTTTCATCACTTTTGGACTTCACATCTGATAGACTTTAAAACAACATGTTTTCTAACATAAAAGGTCATTTTTACTTATTTACCTGTGTTCTCTCTCTCGAGCTGCTCCACTTTGTTGTCACTGGCGTTCATTCTGGCCTCCAACACTGTGAATGCAATTAAGGGGTTTTTTTACCAAAAGGTCCATTTTGAATCTTAGATATTAATCTCAGTAAACACCTTAAAGATTTGGTTACATTTAACTCTTCAGCTTGACAGGACAAGCATCACAAACATGAATGAATTATATATCATTTAATAAAATGTAAATATCTACCTGCATTCTTGATTTCACTGTCTGTCAGTCTGGCCTGTATGGCTGGGATAAAAACAGTAAATTAGTCCTAAAAGTAATGAATATGTGAACATTGCATGAATCTGTTTAACATTATATGAATGAACCTGTATTCTCTTGCTCCAGCTTCCTCAGTTCCACACTGTGTTGGATCACCATGTCTCTCAGCTCCTCCAGCTCAGCCCAGATATCAGGGGTGATGTTAGTCTGATCACTGGTTGCTTTGACACCCAGGATCTCAGACTGAACCTCAGTCTGAGTGACATCATTCTCTGTCAGCCCTCCACTCTCACCCTGAGCCCTCGTCCAGTACAGACAGAGCAGCAACGCCAGAAAAGCTGCAGCACGCTTCATTGTGAAATATCACCTCTTTAGACAGCGAGATGCAGTCTGACACGTCTCGCTCAGTTCCCGTCTTTATATACACGTAAAACAGGTCAATGAACTGCTGTATGAGAATGAAACAGGTGTTTCTGATAACAAATATAAAAATAACACCAAAGATCCTTGAACACTGGACTGAGTTTAAAGAAAACAACAAGTTAGAATGATGTTCTTTCCTTCAATATAACAACATTAAAGGACGGGTTCACAATCTTTCAAGTCTCTCTTAAAACAGCAGTCAGGAGCCCAAATGAACATTAATAATCATTACTCCTGTTCATACTGACCATTAGAATATCAAAATGCACTTATAATGGAAGTGATGGAGGACAAAATCCACAGTCCTCCCTCTGTGCAAACATGTCTTTAAAAGTTTATCTGAAGTTAATATGAAGCTTCAGCGTCCAAATGAGTCAAATCAAGTAGATATCTTTCAACGTTACAGTCTTTTTAGTGCCAAAGTCCCTCTTTTTGTTACTATACTTCCACCTGCAGCTCAACAGGGAAACACTGTCCGAGGAAACACAAAGAGGGAATTTGATGCTAAAAAGACTGTAAATGTGTCAGATATCCACTTGATATAGTTTAAATAGTTAAATAGTTTTGAAGTCAGTTATCTGAATATAAACTAAAGGACATAATATAGTAATATAGTATAATTAAATAAATAATCATTTAATACAGGTACTAACACTACACAACAACTCTGTTATCATGATGTTTTCACAAGCTGTTAAAAGGTTGAAATAGGTGAGATACAAAAAAATATATTTTTGCGGTTTAGTTTCTTTTAAGATAAGACTGTAGCAGCTGGTTTTGTCTCACTGTCTCTTGCACTACTTTTGAACTCTACCCCTCTGTTATTTTTAGCTGTATTTTATATCCTTTAAAGATTATCCCCTTTCCATCCCAGTTGTTGTGTGTCTTGTAGTTTGTTTGTTTTTTAATTTCAGTGTAATTATGGGATTTGAAGAGCTATATGTTATGCTCTGGATCAGAGATTGTCATCATATCAAAAGTGCATTCTTTGTTTAGAAACAATATGTTTATGCTAAATGTCTTTAAAGAAGCAGCCTTTTCACCACTCTGGGTTTTTTGTTTTTGAAAGCAAATTGTTTTATATGTTGTTCAGTCAAACATTATAAACTGAGTCCTTCAGACAAAAGTACTTGAAGCCTTTGGCTAATCCTGCCATTCATTAACCCTTAAAATGATAAAACCTTGGTCTTTACAGGACCTTTGATTTCATCAGGTGGGGGACAATGATATAGTATGATGCAGTTTACTGTAAGATTCCATGTTACATTCTGCTTGAATATGAGTTGCTATAGTTCAACAGCTTATGTTATAAATGATGTTGGTGTATGTGGTGTTTTAAAATCTTAACTTTGAGCAACTGCCCCTCTGAAGGTCTCTGCACAGCCCTGTTGAGTGACATCATTCTCTGTCACCCCTCCACTCTCACCCTGAGCCGTCGTCCAGTAAAGACAGAGCAGCAACGCCAGAAAAGCTGCAGCACGCCTCATTGTGAAATATCACCTCTTTAGACAGCAAGATGCAGTCTGACACGTCTCACTCAGTTCTCGTCTTTATATACACATAAAACAGGTCAATGAACTGCTGTATGAGAATGAAACAGGTGTTTCTGATAACAAATATAAAAACAACACCAAAGATCCTTGAACACTGGACTGATATTTGTAGTGAATCCTTTAAAAACTACAGTACATTAATGTTGAATAGTTCAAAAGTGTGTATGTTTGTTTCCCAGATTCAGGTTGTAAAGGGCTACAACTGGGTCATGGTTCATCTGATGTGTATTAACGTGTGTTTTTCAAGTATTTTTTGCAAATACTGCTGCAAAGCAAAGCCAACACAAGAAAAAACATGTACTGTCCAAATATGTAAAGACTCTACTGCACTATATAAAGCTCTAAGGTGCATAGATGGATCCACAGAGTGTCACTGTAGGAGATGTGGTCATTCACTAACATGGGATTGAAAGTTAAAGTTAACTTGTTTATAAAATTCCAAATGCTTTTTAAAATATTTTAGGCAAGATCATTCTCTGACTTGTAAAGTCGTATTCATGTAACCAGAAAAAAACACATACAAGTTATTTGGATTTTATGAATGTTCATATTTTTTAACACAAACTGTGTAATATTAACTGTGGGCACTCACAGAGGGAAAAGTAGAAAATCATCAAAGGTGGTATGATTGTCGCTCTCATCTGCAACAATGTCGTCTTACCAGAGAGTCATGTAGATCACGTGGAGACATAGCCGACGCTGTCATATACATCACTCTCTTGTCACTGTGATAGAGATAAACACCAATCAGCGCTGATGTATGGTTGTCCCACATGGTGAATGTGAAGTAGTAGGCTCCTCTGACTCGGGCTGTGAAGGTACCTGCATCTGAGGAGAAAATCAGCGAGGGGTCAGAACTTCTCCCTACATCAGTACTGAAGACTGAATATAAAAGAGCTGAATACCTGTTGTTGGGTTGTAGGTGTGAAAGAAAACTGAATAGTAGGTTATCATTTTATAAATCTTTTGTATATATGTTACAAATGTTTTCAAACTAAGGAGTCAATGTTTGTTATCAACTGAATGTAATGTAATGTCATCGTCATTTTGGGGACACATGTTGGTGAAGAAATCCTACTCCTACGCTAGTTGAACTCTTGAACCTGTTTCTATCTGAGGGTTGCTTGCTAACCTCTGCGGTTAGCTAGAGATATCTTTGTCTTAAGCCTACTGTTTTAGAGACCATACTTGTTTGTAAGAAGGTGTAACGGTGTGTGGAAGTGTCCATTTAGGGACCAGACTGTTTTTAGCTTTGCTTCTGGAGAGGTATAAAGCTGTCTAGTTTGAGTTCACAATCTTTAGGGAAAGGGCCAGCTGAACAACATGCTTTCTCTCCAAAAATACAAGATGATTGTATTTTTGTTTGTGTTTGGACATTTGTATAATTGTTACTGATGATGTGATGGATTGTACAGTGTTTGCAACTGCTTCAACAAGTAACAATGTTTAATGCTTTCTTTATGTCTCCATGTGCCTTCTTTCTCGAGAGAAAATTTCCACAACATAGGTCTGGCCGATATTGGTAAAGACTTCACTGAACTGTAGTGTGATTTCAGTACTGAAGGGTCCAACATGTCCTGCGTCAGTAAGACCAACTGAAAACGCCACCTTTGGTCGGTCTGTGTGAACGTGGGAGACGTGCATACTGAAAACATCACTGAGTCTCTGAGAAATGTAACTGCATCTTTTGTTTGTAAAATATTTTCCTCATTGACAAACTGCTTTTCAAGCGTACAACATAATGACACTGCAGTCAGTTCGATGCTGATAGCAGCATTTTGACTTTCAATAATGATTTAAGCAGATTACCTGCGTTCTCTCTCTTGAGCTCCTCCACCTCGTTTTCATTGGACCTCATTCTGGCCTCCAACACTGTGAACACATTTAAAACTCTTATTGTGAAGTAGGACTATGGTTAGCAGTTTTCATATTTTTCCTTGATTACTATGTAGGTCTACCTGTGCTCTTATTTTCTGTTCCTGTTACTCTACATTAGAGGAGGACATAAATTAAGATTAACATCCACATGTAAAATCTGATCAATATGTTGAACTCTTTTCTGCTAAATAGACACTTTTACTCCTCTTTCATCACTTTTTAACTTTTTACTTATGGTTATTTATTTAGTTAGTTAGTTTTACCTGAATTCTCACTCTTGAGCTCTTCCACCTGGAGCTCACTGGAGCTCATTCTGGCCTCCAACACTCTTAACACATTTATCACTTTTATTGTAAAATAGGATTATGGTTAGCAGTTTTCACATTTTGTCTAGGTTACTATGTAGGCCTACCTGTATTCTTATTGTCAGTTGTTGTTACTTTGACCAAAAGACCTGCGATAGAGGAGAAAAATTAATAGGTTAAATATATTAGTTGATTAACAACCCCAGATGTTACATTTCTGTTAAATGTTTTGACTCCTTTCCAATTACTTTTGTACATCATATTTTGCAATTTTTCTTTATAATTTCTAATGATGTTTTTGTAGCTTACCCGTGATGTCTCTCTTGAGCTCCATGACCACATTCTCACTCGTGTTTATTCTGGCCTCTAAAACTGTAACGCTTTTCACAAAAAGGTTGCTGTGTTCTCTCTTCATAAAACAGTTGTATATGGAGTCATAGGATATTGTTGCTACTACAGGAGTGTGTGTGTGCCTGTACGTCCAGGGGTTGGTGGTGTGTAGGAGAGCTGACGTCGTCTCCCAGGAGAATCAGAGAGTCCACTACCTTGCTGACAACTCTCCATGTGACCCGTACTTCTATGCTGTGACCATCCACACCGCTCTCTACTCTTCAGCCAGTATGAGTGCAAAAGTAAGGCTGTCATTTGTTCCTTCAGACCAGCAGAGTTGGTCACACTGCTTTTAATTTACTGAAACTGACTTGTGGTTCTTTAATAACTGATCATGATCAGTCATGACCATAAGGGTCGTCATTTGGATGCTGCTGTCTTATCAAAATGACATTTGCAAAGATACAAAGATACAAGGATATTCTTGCTTTGTTCTCTCTTCATAAAACAGTTGTATATGGAGTCATAGAATACTGTCGTGCTACTACAGGAGTTGTGTAAAAGCATTTTTCTTCAAAATGTTTTGTGAAATTATTTTAATTATATGTGACATCCTCTTCATATCCATTAACACCAGAATGATTTTTTTTTTACTCACTGATAAGTGCATACATATATAGACAATATGGACATACTAACAAATACAAAGGCAACAGGAGATGATATTGGTTTACAAAACATAAAGGGACACAGATAGGTAACAGGGGACAGCATGTGAAGAAAAGATAGAATCATTTTTTTAAGGAAATAAAAATAAATAAGCAGAGGGGTTTGGATGCATTTCAAGCAAGTTTTGCTGGATGGGTTTGTCTTAGTTTTTTGGGGATTTCGTTTCCTAAAAAAAAAAAAAACACTTGAATGTAACTTGTTTTTTAAACTGTGGAGAGGTTGTTTGATCTTGTCAGTTAAGAAGTTTCATCTTTTGTCGTGTTCATGTATCAGACAAAAATACACACAAACAGATTATTTGGATTTGATATTTTTAATACTGTAATGTTGAGACTTCATGCAATCAGCTGTGGGTGTTTTTACAGCAGATCTCACATAGCAAAAAGTAAGAATCCACTAAAAGTGGTATGATTATCGGAATTATCAAAAACACTGCGGCTTCCCCAGAGATCCAGATAGATCACATCTCCCTTTTCCAGTTGAAGAACAAATGCTTTAGACATGGTGACATAACCGTTAACTGTATCATAAGAGAGAGTAATTTGCTTGTCATTGTGATACAGTTTAATTCCTACTAAACTTGTACCACCAAATTCCCACGCGCTGAATCTGAAGTAATAGGCTCCTCTGACTGGGGCTGTAAAGACACCTGCAACAAAGGAGGAATTCAGTCTTTTAATTGCTTTTGTCAGGCTTTATACGTGTGTGTCTAAGTCTAATTTGTTGCCAAGTCTGTGTATGTTAGACTGTGTTAGAAATCTAATCAAGGAGTCAATTCAGTGAAAACACAAACCAAACCAAATACAAGTGACAACTATCAAAGCTTTCACAGAAGAACCCATTAGAATAAAAAAAGACTGCCAAATAGAATACAAATAGCTACATAATACTTTAAAACATGTGCAAACTATGTAAAAGAGAAAGTCCCTTCACCATAATGGCATCATGTACATCCCAGTATAACATAATTTATCTGAAAGAGCTTTATAAGAGCTTCCAACCCAGAACTATCCTACCAAGAAGACAAGAAATACAAAAAAGGAAAGAAATGGAAAAATGGCGAGACAATTTCAAGAGAGATATTCAACACTTGGACAACTAGGGATGCAATAAAAGTTATGCATGAAAAGAAAATTCCCCAAAAAATGACAAGTTGGATCATAAATCTATAAGATTGTGTAATAATTCAAATAAAATCAGTGTGAGTGGGTGAAAGAGGTGTACGTACCTGTAGATGGGTTATAAGCCTGGCCGATGTTGGTGAAAATCTTACTGAACTTAAGTGTGATGTCAGCACTGAAGGGTCCAACTCTTCCTGCGTCAGTGAGGCCGACAGAAAACGCCACCTTTGGTCGTTCTGTGTGAATGTGGGAGACACACATAGAGAGAATATTTTCCTCACATCAATAACAGATGCAAAATGTCACTTCTGCCTCATTTAATAACTGTATTCATGTCACTCTGCATCCTGCTGCACAGAGGAAGACCCTCGATTTACCGTTGCCATTCTCACTGCTACTGTAATATGACATTTTGACTTTTTAATCATGATATAATCAGCTCACCTGCATTCTCTCTCTGGAGCTCCTCCACCTCATTTTCATTGGAGCTCATTCTGGCCTCCAACACTGTGAACACGTTGAAAGTTTTTTACCAAAAGGTCCATTTTGAATCTTAGATATTAATCTCAGTAAACACCTTAAAGATTTGTTACATTTAACTCTTCAGCCTGACAGGAAAAGCATCACAAACATGAATGAATTATACATCATTTAATAAAATGTAAATATCTACCTGCATTCTTGATTTCACTGTCTGTCAGTCTGGCCTGTATGGCTGGGATAAAAACAGTAAATTAGTCCTAAAAGTAATGAATATGTGAACATTGCATGAATCTGTTTAGCACTATATGAATGAACCTGTATTCTCTTGCTCCAGCTTCTTGAAATACCAGTATGTGTATCTAATAATCTGGTAGTTGTGTGTTTTGCAGCTTACCGGTGTTCTCCCTCTGGAGCTCCTCCATCATTTTTTCACCGGTGTTCAATCTGGCCTTCAAGTCTGTGAACACATTTCTAGTTACAATAGTGAAATATTTACAGTCCTTCAACAGTCAAGTATGAAATGACATGACAATTTGTAATATGTGATAATTGCATGAATAAAACCAGCTTTTCCCTGCTGTTTATTGTGGCCTCCAAAACTGTAACGTTTTTCACAAAAAGGTAAATTATGAACCTGTCCTACTTTGTCCTTCAAAGTAGGACAATGGTAAGCAGTTTTCACTTTTTTCCTTGATTACTATGTAGGCCTACCTGTGCCTTCATAAGAGGAGGAAATAAATTGAGATTAACATCCACATGTAAAATTTTATCAATATGTCGAACTTTTTTCTGCTAAATAGATCTTTTTACCCTTCTTTCATCACTTTTGGACTTCACATCTGATAGACTTTAAAACAACATGTTTTCTAACATAAAAGGTCATTTTTACTTATTTACCTGTGTTCTCTCTCTCGAGCTGCTCCACTTTGTTGTCACTGGTGTTCATTCTGGCCTCCAACACTGTGAATGCAATTAAGGGGTTTTTTTTACCAAAAGGTCCATTTTGAATCTTAGATATTAATCTCAGTAAACACTTTAAAGATTTGGTTACATTTAACTCTTCAGATTGACAGGAAAAGCATCACAAACATGAATGAATTATATATTATTTTAATAAAATGTAAATATCTACCTGCATTCTTGATTTCACTGTCTGTCAGTCTGGCCTGTATGGCTGGGATAAAAACAGTAAATTAGTCCTAAAAGTAATGAATATGTGAACATTGCATGAATCTATTTAGCAGTATGTGAATGAACCTGTATTCTCTTGCTCCAGCTTCTCTATGTTGCTCTTGCTGTTCCTCAGTTCCACACTGTGTTGGATCACCATGTCTCTCAGCTCCTTCAGCTCAGCCCAGATATCAGGGGTGATGTTAGTCTGATCACTAGTTGCTTTGACACCCAGGATCTCAGACTGAACCTCAGTCTGAGTGACATCTTTCTCTGTCACCCCTCCACTCTCACCCTGAGCCCTCGTCCAGTACAGACAGAGCAGCAACGCCAGAAAAGCTGCAGCACGCTTCATTGTGAAATATCACCTCTTTAGACAGCGAGATGCAGTCTGACACGTCTCGCTCAGTTCCCGTCTTTATATACACGTAAAACAGGTCAATGAACTGCTGTATGAGAATGAAACAGGTGTCTCTGATAACAAATATAAAAATAACACCAAAGATACTTGAACACTGGACTGAGTTTAAAGCAAACAACAAGTTAGAATGATGTTCTTTCCTTCAATATAACAACATTAAAGGACGGGTTCACAATCTTTCAAGTCTCTCTTAAAACAGCAGTCAGGAGCCCAAATGAACATTAATAATCATTACTCCTGTTCATACTGACCATTAGAATATCAAAATACACTTATAATGGAAGTGATGGAGGACAAAATCCACAGTCCTCCCTCTGTGCAAACATGTCTTTAAAAGTTTATCTGAAGCTAATATGAGGCTTCAGCGTCCAAATGTGTCAAATCAAGTAGATATCTTTCAACGTTACAGTCTTTTTACTGCCAAAGTTCCTCTTTTTGTTACTATACTTCCACCTGCAGCTCAACAGGGAAACACTGTCCGAGGAAACACAAAGAGGGAATTTGATGCTAAAAAGACTGTAAATGTGTCAGATATCCACTTGATATAGTTTAAATAGTTAAATAGTTTTGTCCGAATATAAACTAAAGGACATAATATAGTAATATAGTATAATTAAATAAATAATCATTTAATACAGGTACTAACACTACACAACAACTCTGTTATCATGATGTTTTCACAAGCTGTTAAAAGGTTGAAATAGGTGAGATACAAAAAAATATATTTTTGCGGTTTAGTTTCTTTTAAGATAAGACTGTAGCAGCTGGATTTGTCTCACTGTCTCTTGCACTACTTTTGAACTCTACCCCTCTGTTATTTTTAGCTGTATTTTATATTCTTTAAAGATTATCCCCTTTCCATCCCACTTGTTGTGTGTCTTGTAGTTTTGTGTTTTTTTTAATTTCAGTGTAATTATGGGATTTGAAGAGCTATATGTTATGCTCTGGATCAGAGATTGTCATCATATCAAAAGTGCATTCTTTGTTTAGAAACAATATGTTTATGCTAAATGTCTTTAAAGAAGCAGCCTTTTCACCACTCTGGGTTTTTTGTTTTTGAAAGCAAATTGTTTTATATGTTGTTCAGTCAAACATTATAAAGTGAGTCCTTCAGACAAAAGTACTTGAAGCCTTTGGCTAATCCTGCCATTCATTAACCCTTAAAATGATAAAACCTTGGTCTTTACAGGACCTTTGATTTCATCAGGTGGGGGACAATGATATAGTATGATGCAGTTTACTGTAAGATTCCATGTTACATTCTGCTTGAATATGAGTTGCTATAGTTCAACAGCTTATGTTATAAATGATGTTGGTGTATGTGGTGTTTTAAAATCGTAACTTTGAGCAACTGCCCCTCTGAAGGTCTCTGCACAGCCCTGTTGAGTGACATCATTCTCTGTCACCCCTCCACTCTCACCCTGAGCCTTCGTCCAGTACAGACAGAGCAGCAACGCCAGAAAAGCTGCAGCACGCTTCATTGTGAAATATCACCTCTTTAGACAGCAAGATGCAGTCTGACACGTCTCACTCAGTTCCCGTCTTTATATACACATAAAACAGGTCAATGAACTGCTGTATGAGAATGAAACAGGTGTTTCTGATAACAAATATGAAAATAACACCAAAGATACTTGAACTCTGAACTGAGTTTAAAGAAAACAACAAGTTAGAATGATGTTCTTTCCTTCAATATAACAACATTAAAGGACGGGTTCACAATCTTTCAAGTCTCTCTTAAAACAGCAGTCAGGAGCCCAAATGAACATTAATAATCATTACTCCTGTTCATACTGACCATTAGAATATCAAAATACACTTATAATGGAAGTGATGGAGGACAAAATCCACAGTCCTCCTTCTGTGCAAACATGTCTTTAAAAGTTTATCTGAAGCTAATATGAAGCTTCAGCGTCCAAATGAGTCAAATCAAGTAGATATCTTTCAACGTTACAAAACTGTAAATGTGTCAGATATCCACTTGATATAGTTTAAATAGTTAAATAGTTTTGAAGTCAGTTATCTGAATATAAACTAAAGGACATAATATAGTAATATAGTAGAATTAAATAAATAATCATTTAATACAGGTACTAACACTACACAACATCTCTGTTATCATGATGTTTTCACAAGCTGTTAAAAGGTTGAAATAGGTGAGATACAAAAAAATATATTTTTGCGGTTTAGTTTCTTTTAAGATAAGACTGTAGCAGCTGGTTTTGTCTCACTGTCTCTTGCACTACTTTTGAACTCTACCCATCTGTTATTTTTAGCTGTATTTTATATTCTTTAAAGATTATCCCCTTTCCATCCCAGTTGTTGTGTGTCTTGTAGTTTGTTTTTTTTAAATTTCAGTGTAATTATGGGATTTGAAGAGCTATATGTTATGCTCTGGATCAGAGATTGTCATCATATCAAAAGTGCATTCTTTGTTTAGAAACAATATGTTTATGCTAAATGTCTTTAAAGAAGCAGCCTTTTCACCACTCTGGGTTTTTTGTTTTTGAAAGCAAATTGTTTTATATGTTGTTCAGTCAAACATTATAAACTGAGTCCTTCAGACAAAAGTACTTGAAGCCTTTGGCTAATCCTGCCATTCATTAACCCTTAAAATGATAAAACCTTGGTCTTTACAGGACCTTTGATTTCATCAGGTGGGGGACAATGATATAGTATGATGCAGTTTACTGTAAGATTCCATGTTACATTCTGCTTGAATATGAGTTGCTATAGTTCAACAGCTTATGTTATAAATGATGTTGGTGTATATGGTGTTTTAAAATCTTAACTTTGAGCAACTGCCCCTCTGAAGGTCTCTGCACAGCCCTGTTGAGTGACATCATTCTCTGTCACCCCTCCACTCTCACCCTGAGCCCTCGTCCAGTACAGACAGAGCAGCAACGCCAGAAAAGCTGCAGCACGCTTCATTGTGAAATATCACCTCTTTAGACAGCAAGATGCAGTCTGACACGTCTCACTCAGTTCTCGTCTTTATATACACATAAAACAGGTCAATGAACTGCTGTATGAGAATGAAACAGGTGTTTCTGATAACAAATATAAAAACAACACCAAAGATCCTTGAACACTGGACTGATATTTGTAGTGAATCCTTTAAAAACTACAGTACATTAATGTTGAATGATCATGAGAACTAAACAGTTGATAAGAGAAATTTCAATCTTTGAATGTTCAAAAGTGTGTATGTTTGTTTCCCAGATTCAGGTTGTAAAGGGCTACAACTGGGTCATGGTTCATCTGATGTGTATTAACGTGTGTTTTTCAAGTATTTTTTGCAAATACTGCTGCAGAGCAAAGCCAACACAAGAAAAAACATGTACTGTCCAAATATGTAAAGACTCTACTGCACTATATAAAGCTCTAAGGTGCATAGATGGATCCACAGAGTGTCACTGTAGGAGATGTGGTCATTCACTAACATGGGATTGAAAGTTAAAGTTAACTTGTTTATAAAATTGCAAATGCTTTTTAAAATATTTTAGGCACGATCATTCTCTGACTTGTAAAGTCGTATTCATGTAACCAGAAAAAAACACATACAAGTTATTTGGATTTTATGAATGTTCATAGTTTTTAACACAAACTGTGTAATATTAACTGTGGGCACTCACAGAGGGAAAAGTAGAAAATCATCAAAGGTGGTATGATTGTCGCTCTCATCTGCAACAATGTCGTCTTACCAGAGAGTCATGTAGATCACGTGGAGACATAGCCGACGCTGTCATATACATCACTCTCTTGTCACTGCGATAGAGATAAACACCAATCAGCGCTGATGTATGGTTGTCCCACATGGTGAATGTGAAGTAGTAGGCTCCTCTGACTCGGGCTGTGAAGATACCTGCATCTGAGGAGAAAATCAGCGAGGGGTCAGAACTTCTCCCTACATCAGTACTGAAGACTGAATATAAAAGAGCTGAATACCTGTTGTTGGGTTGTAGGCCTGGCCGATATTGGTAAAGACTTCACTGAACTGAAGTGTGATTTCAGTACTGAAGGGTCCAACATGTCCTGCGTCAGTAAGACCAACTGAAAACGCCACCTTTGGTCGGTCTGTGTGAACGTGGGAGACGTGCATACTGAAAACATCACTGAGTCTCTGAGAAATGTAACTGCATCTTTTGTTTGTAAAATATTTTCCTCACTGACAAACTGCTTTTCAAGCGTACAACATAATGACACTGCAGTCAGTTCGATGCTGATAGCAGCATTTTGACTTTCAATAATGATTTAAGCAGATTACCTGCGTTCTCTCTCTTGAGCTCCTCCACCTCGTTTTCATTGGACCTCATTCTGGCCTCCAACACTGTGAACACATTTAAAACTCTTATTGTGAAGTAGGACTATGGTTAGCAGTTTTCATATTTTTCCTTGATTACTATGTAGGTCTACCTGTGCTCTTATTTTCTGTTCCTGTTACTCTGCATTAGAGGAGGACAAAAATTAAGATTAACATCCACATGTAAAATCTGATCAATATGTTGAACTCTTTTCTGCTAAATAGACACTTTTACTCCTCTTTCATCACTTTTTAACTTTTTACTTATGGTTATTTATTTAGTTAGTTAGTTTTACCTGAATTCTCACTCTTGAGCTCTTCCACCTGGAGCTCACTGGAGCTCATTCTGGCCTCCAACACTCTTAACACATTTATCACTTTTATTGTAAAATAGGATTATGGTTAGCAGTTTTCACATTTTGTCTAGGTTACTATGTAGGCCTACCTGTATTCTTATTGTCAGTTGTTGTTACTCTGACCAAAAGACCTGCGATAGAGGTGAAAAATTAATAGGTTAAATAGATTAGTTGATTAACAACCCCAGATGTTACATTTCTGTTAAATGTTTTGACTCCTTTCCAATTACTGTTGTACATCATATTTTGCAATTTTTCTTTTTATTTTCTAATGATGTTTTTGTTTCTTACCCGTGATGTCTCTCTTGAGCTCCATGACCACATTCTCACTCGTGTTTATTCTGGCCTCTAAGACTGTAACGTTTTTCACAAAAAGGTTGCTGTGTTCTCTCTTCATAAAACAGTTGTGTATGGAGTCATAGGATATTGTTGCTACTACAGGAGTGTGTGTGTGCCTGTACGTCCCGGGGTTGGTGGTGTGTAGGAGAGCTGACGTCGTCTCCCAGGAGAATCAGAGAGTCCACTACCTTGCTGACAACTCTCCATGTGACCAATACCTCTATGCTGTGACCATCCACACCGCTCTCTACTCTGCAGCCAGTATGAGTGCAAAAGTAAGGCTGTCATTTGTTCCTTCAGACCAGCAGAGTTGGTCACACTGCTTTTAATTTACTGAAACTGACTTGTGGTTCTTTAATAACTGATCATGATCAGTCATGACCATAAGGGTCGTCATTTGGATGCTGCTGTCTTATCAAAATGACATTTGCAAGGATACAAAGATATTCTTGCTTTGTTCTCTCTTCATAAAACAGTTGTATATGGAGTCATAGAATACTGTCGTGCTACTACAGGAGTTGTGTAAAAGCATTTTTCTTCAAAATGCTTTGTGAAATTATTTCAATTATATGTGACATCCTCTTCATATCCATTAACACAAGAATGATTTTTTTTAAATTCACTGATAAGTGCATACATATATAGACAATATGGACATACTAACAAATACAAAGGCAACAGGAGATGATATTGGTTTACAAAACATAAAAGGACACAGATAGGTAACAGGGGACAGCATGTGAAGAAAAGAAAGAATCATTTTTTTAAAGAAATAAAAATAAATAAGCAGAGGGGTTTGGATGCATTTCAAGCAAGTTTTGCTGGATGGGTTTGTCTTAGTTTTTTGGGGTTTTCGTTTCCTAAAAACAACAAAACACTAGAATGTAACTTGTTTTTTAAACTGTGGAGAGGTTGTTTGATATTGTCAGTTAAGAAGTTTTTCATCTTTTGTCGTGTTCATGTAACCAGACAAAAATACACACAAACAGATTATTTGGATTTGATATTTTTAATACTGTAATGTTGAGACTTCATGCAATCAGCTGTGGGTGTTTTTATAGCAGAACTCACATAGCAAAAAGTAGGAATCCACTAAAAGTGGTACGATTTTTGGAATCATCATAAACACTGCAGTTTGTCTGGAGATCCAGATAGATCACATCTCCCTTTTCCAGTTGAAGAACAAATGCATTAGACACGGTGGCATAACCATTGCTAACAACTCTATCATAAGAGAGAGTAATTTGCTTGCCATTGTGATACAGTTTAATTCCTACTAACTTATCAGTACCAAATGCTTCCAATGCGTTGAATCTGAAGTAGTAGGTTCCTCTGACTGGGGCTGTAAAGACACCTGCAACAAAGGAGGAATTCAGTCTTTTAATTGCTTTTGTCAGGCTTTATACGTGTGTGTAAGTCTAATTTGTCGCCAAGTCTGTGTATGTTAGACTGTGTTAGAAATCTAATCAAGGAGTCAATTCAGTGAAAACACAAACTAAACCAAATACAAGTGAGAACTATCAAAGCTTTCACAGAAGAACCCATTAGAATAAAAAAAGACTGCCAAATAGAATACAAATAGCTACATAATACTTTAAAACATGTGCAAACTATGTAAAAGAGAAAGTCCCTTCACCATAATGGCATCATGTACATCCCAGTATAACATACTTTATTTGAAAGAGCTTTATAAGAGCTTCCAACCCAGAACTAGCCTACCAAGAAGACAAGAAATACAAAAAAGGACAAAATTGGAAAAATGGCGAGACAATTTCAAGAGAGATATTCCACACTTGGACAACTAGGGATGCAATAAAAGTTATGCATGAAAAGGAAATTCCAGAAAAAATGACAAGTTGGATCATAAATCTATAAGATTGTGTAATAATTCAAATAAAATCAGTGTGAGTGGGTGAAAGAGGTGTACGTACCTGTAGATGGGTTATAAGCCTCGCCGATGTTGGTGAAAATCTTACTGAACTTAAGTGTGATGTCAGCACTGAAGGGTCCAACTTGTCCTGCGTCAGTGAGGCCGACAGAAAACGCCACCTTTGGTCGTTCTGTGTGAATGTGGGAGACACACATAGAAAGAATATTTTCCTCACATCAATAACAGATGCAAAATGTCACTTCTGCCTCATTTAATAACTGTATTCATGTCACTCTGCACAGAGGAAGACCCTCGATTTACCGTTGCCATTCTCACTGCTACTGTAATATGACATTTTGACTTTTTAATCATGATATAAGCAGCTCACCTGCATTCTCTCTCTGGAGCTCCTCCACCTCATTTTCATTGGTGTTCATTCTGGCCTCCAACACTGTGAACACATTCATCATTTTTATTGTAAAGGAGGTAAAATACATAACTGGAACTTAAAATACCAGTATGTGAATCTAATAAACTGGCAGCTGTGTGTTTTGCAGCTTACCGGTGTTCTCCCTCTGGAGCTCCTCCATCACTTTTTCACCGGTGTTCAATCTGGCCTCCAAATCTGTGAACACATTGAAAGTTTTTTACCAAAAGGTCCATTTTGAATCTTAGATATTAATCTCAGTAAACACTTTAAAGATTTGGTTACATTTAACTCTTCAGCTTGACAGGAAAAGCATCACAAACACGAATGAATTATATATCATTTAATAAAATGTAAATATCTACCTGCATTTTTGATTTCACTGTCTGTCAGTCTGGCCTGTATGTCTGGGATAAAAACAGTAAATTAGTCCTAAAAGTAATGAATATGTGAACATTGCATGAATCTGTTTAGCACTATGTGAATGAATCTTTATTTTCTGTCTCCAGCTTCTTGAAATACCAGTATGTGAATCTAATAAACTGGTAGTTGTGTGTTTTGCAGCTTACCGGTGTTCTCCCTCTGGAGCTCCTCCATCATTTTTTCACCAGTGTTCAATCTGGCCTTCAAATCTGTGAACACATTTCTAGTTACAATAGTGAAATGTTTACAGTCAATCAACAGTCAAGTATGAAATGACATGACAATTTGTAATATGTGATAATTGCATGAATAAAACCAGCTTTTCCCTGCTGTTTATTGTTGCCTCCAAAACTGTAACGTTTTTCACAAAAAGGTAAATTATGAACCTGTCCTACTTTGTCCTTCAAAGTAGGACAATGGTGAGCAGTTTTCACTTTTTTCCTTGATTACTATGTAGGTCTACCTGTGCCTTCATAAGAGGAGGAAATAAATTAAGATTAACATCCACATGTAAAATTTTATCAATATGTTGAACTTTTTTCTGCTAAATAGATCTTTTTACCCTTCTTTCATCACTTTTGGACTTCACATCTGATAGACTTTAAAACAACATGTTTTCTAACATAAAAGGTCATTTTTACTTATTTACCTGTGTTCTCTCTCTCGAGCTGCTCCACTTTGTTGTCACTGGCGTTCATTCTGGCCTCCAAAACTGTGAATGCAATTAAGGGTTTTTTTTTACCAAAAGGTCCATTTTGAATCTTAGATATTAATCTCAGTAACCACCTTAAAGATTTGGTTACATTTAACTCTTCAGCTTGACAGAACAAGCATCACAAACATGAATGAATTATATATCATTTAATAAAATGTAAATATCTACCTGCATTCTTGATTTCACTGTCTGTCAGTCTGGCCTGTATGGCTGGGATAAAAACAGTAAATTAGTCCTAAAAGTAATGAATATGTGAACATTGCATGAATCTATTTAGCAGTATGTGAATGAACCTGTATTCTCTTGCTCCAGCTTCTCTATGTTGCTCTTGCTGTTCCTCAGTTCCACACTGTGTTGGATCACCATGTCTCTCAGCTCCTTCAGCTCAGCCCAGATATCAGGGGTGATGTTAGTCTGATCACTGGTTGCTTTGACACCCAGGATCTCAGACTGAACCTCAATCTGAGTGACATCATTCTCTGTCAGCCCTCCACTCTCACCCTGAGCCCTCGTCCAGTACAGACAGAGCAGCAACGCCACAAAAGCTGCAGCACGCCTCATTGTGAAATATCACCTCTTTAGACAGTAAGATGCAGTCTGACACGTCTCGCTCAGTTCTCGTCTTTATATACACATAAAACAGGTCAATGAACTGCTGTATGAGAATGAAACAGGTGTTTCTGATAACAAATATAAAAATAACACCAAAGATACTTGAACACTGGACTGAGTTTAAAGCAAACAACAAGTTAGAATGATGTTCTTTCCTTCAATATAACAACATTAAAGGACGGGTTCACAATCTTTCAAGTCTCTCTTAAAACAGCAGTCAGGAGCCCAAATGAACATTAATAATCATTACTCCTGTTCATACTGACCATTAGAATATCAAAATACACTTATAATGGAAGTGATGGAGGACAAAATCCACAGTCCTCCCTCTGTGCAAACATGTCTTTAAAAGTTTATCTGAAGCTAATATGAAGCTTCAGCGTCCAAATGAGTCAAATCAAGTAGATATCTTTCAACGTTACAGTCTTTTTAGTGCCAAAGTCCCTCTTTTTGTTACTATACTTCCACCTGCAGCTCAACAGGGAAACACTGTCCGAGGAAACACAAAGAGGGAATTTGATGCTAAAAAGACTGTAAATGTGTCAGATATCCACTTCATATAGTTTAAATAGTTAAATAGTTTTGAAGTCAGTTATCTGAATATAAACTAAAGGACATAATATAGTAATATAGTATAATTAAATAAATAATCATTTAATACAGGTACTAACACTACACAACAACTCTGTTATCATGATGTTTTCACAAGCTGTTAAAAGGTTGAAATAGGTGAGATACAAAAAAATATATTTTTGTGGTTTGGTTTCTTTTAAGATAAGACTGTGGCAGCTGGTTTTGTCTCACTGTCTCTTGCACTACTTTTGAACTCTACCCATCTGTTACTTTTAGCTGTATTTTATATTCTTTAAAGATTATCCCCTTTCCATCCCAGTTGTTGTGTGTCTTGTAGTTTGTTTGTTTTTTAATTTCAGTGTAATTATGGGATTTGAAGAGCTATATGTTATGCTCTGGATCAGAGATTGTCATCATATCAAAAGTGCATTCTTTGTTTAGAAACAATATGTTTATGCTAAATGTCTTTAAAGAAGCAGCCTTTTCACCACTCTGGGTTTTTTGTTTTTGAAAGCAAATTGTTTTATATGACGTTCAGTCAAACATTATAAACTGAGTCCTTCAGACAAAAGTACTTGAAGCCTTTGGCTAATCCTGCCATTCATTAACCCTTAAAATGATAAAACCTTGGTCTTTACAGGACCTTTGATTTCATCAGGTGGGGGACAATGATATAGTATGATGCAGTTTACTGTAAGATTCCATGTTACATTCTGCTTGAATATGAGTTGCTATAGTTCAACAGCTTATGTTATAAATGATGTTGGTGTATGTGGTGTTTTACAATCTTGTTCCATGTGCCCCTTTTTAACTTTGAGCAACTGCCCCTCTGAAGGTCTCTGCACAGCCCTGTTGAGTGACATCATTCTCTGTCAGCCCTCCACTCTCACCCTGAGCCCTCGTCCAGTACAGACAGAGCAGCAATGCCACAAAAGCTGCAGCACACCTCATTGTGAAATATCACCTCTTTAGACAGCAAGATGCAGTCTGACACGTCTCGCTCAGTTCCCGTCTCTATATACGAATAAAACCGGTCAATGAACTGCTGTATGAGAATGAAACAGGTGTTTCTGATAACAAATATAAAAATAACACCAAAGATACTTGAACACTGGACTGAGTTTAAAGCAAACAACAAGTTAGAATGATGTTCTTTCCTTCAATATAACAACATTAAAGGACGGGTTCACAATCTTTCAAGTCTCTCTTAAAACAGCAGTCAGGAGCCCAAATGAACACTAAAATAGGTTTTTCTTGCCATAATCATTCCTCCTGTTCATACTGACCATTAGAATATCAAAATACACTTATAATGGAAGTGATGGAGGACAAAATCCACAGTCCTCCCTCTGTGCAAACATGTCTTTAAAAGTTTATCTGAAGCTAATATGAAGCTTCAGCGTCCAAATGAGTCAAATCAAGTAGATATCTTTCAACGTTACAGTCTTTTTAGTGCCAAAGTCCCTCTTTTTGTTACTATACTTCCACCTGCAGTTCAACAGGGAAACACTGTCCGAGGAAACACAAAGAGGGAATTTGATGCTAAAAAGACTGTAAATGTGTCAGATATCCATTTGATATAGTTTAAATAGTTAAATAGTTTTGAAGTCAGTTATCTGAATATAAACTAAAGGACATAATATAGTAATACAGTATAATTAAATAAATAATCATTTAATACAGGTACTAACACTACACAACAACTCTGTTATCATGATGTTTTCACAAGCTGTTAAAAGGTTGAAATAGGTGAGATACAAAAAAAATATTTTTGCGGTTTAGTTTCTTTTAAGATAAGACTGTAGCAGCTGGTTTTGTCTCACTGTCTCTTGCACTACTTTTGAACTCTACCCCTCTGTTATTTTGAGCTGTATTTTATATTCTTTAAAGATTATCCCCTTTCCATCCCAGTTGTTGTGTGTCTTGTAGTTTGTTTGTTTTTTAATTTCAGTGTAATTATGGGATTTGAAGAGCTATATGTTATGCTCTGGATCAGAGATTGTCATCTTATCAAAAGTGCATTCTTTGTTTGGTCTTTACAGGACCTTTGATTTCATCAGGTGGGGGACAATGATATAGTATGATGCAGTTTACTGTAAGATTCCATGTTACATTCTGCTTGAATATGAGTTGCTATAGTTCAACAGCTTATGTTATAAATGATGTTGGTGTATGTGGTGTTTTACAATCTTGTTCCATGTGCCCCTTTTTAACTTTGAGCAACTGCCCCTCTAAAGGTCTCTGCACAGTTCTGTTGAGTGACATCTTTCTCTGTCACCCCTCCACTCTCATATAAGCTTCAGATCAACCTTTAAATGCATTTTGCACGAAATGACTTTTGGCCCCAATGACTTACATTGAAAGCACATTTGAAGAGGATCTTTCAATATCTAGTATGAACAGGAGGAATGATTACAGTGAGGAAAAACTCTTTCAGTCTTCATATAGACACCTGACTGTTGTTTTAAGACAGACTTGAAAAGTTCTTTTATGTTGAATGATCATCAGATCCTCATCAGAACTAAACAGCAGATAAGTGAGATTTCAGTCTCTGATCTTTCTGTGTGTATGGGTTGGTTTTCCCAGAGTCAGATTTCAATATCCACAAATTAAGCTTAGATTCAGCATTTTAACCTCATAGTCAGTCTTTTATTTCAAATCTTGTGTGTTGCAGAGCTCATTTTGGCCTCCAACACTGTGAATTTAATGCTTAACATTAATATTATTGTGAAGTATGTTTATTGTCAGCAGGTTTCAAGTTTTTTTTACATGATTTTTGACATGTGGGCCGACCTGTGCTCTTATTTTCACACGCTGTTACTCTGACTAGAAGATCTGCAATAGAAGACAAAATTAATAAGCAGATTAATAATTGATCAACAGCCAGATGTCAAATCTCATATTGTCTCTGCTAAATACATAAATGGCTGATGACTGATACTCTCTGGTCAAACTACCAAACTAAAAATGGAAATATATACAGCATATCCACCATAAAGCTGATATAAAAGTTACACGGATGAATCTAATCCCATATAAATAGATGTGGGCCTATAAAACCACTGACTGTTAGTCTGGACAAACATGACAGACAGTTCTGCTGTGTGAGCTGCAACTCAAGCAATAACCTACTCAGAACAGTCATTTCAATGAAAGCTGCAAGCAGCGTTGAACAGGCCCTCGCGCCTCCCCACACGTCAGGCCGCAGCCTTTGTCCACTGTTTTTCCTGCTGCTGGGGCTGCTTTGCTGCAATTTCATAGGGGGCGCTATTCAGCCAATTTGCATCACTCATGGAATATTGTCATTTAGACGTGTTCAGGCCGGGAGTCTTATCAAACATGTAAAGTTTGGTGCAGACTGGAGCATTTACAATAAAGTTATAGAAACGTCCTCTGTCATGGTGAAACATCAAATCTCAACGGTGTGAGGATGAGAATTTTCTGCAGGGTGAGACATGTCTGTCTTGCTCACACCTGTGCCATCAAAATTAAGCAAGTTTTTGGCCCTTTCACTTGAGTTTCAATCACTAAATTGATAACTCTTAATGAGTTTGGTTGTAAAAGAAATTAATGTCCTAATTTTCATCAAGTCTATTTTTAGAAAAGTAAAGACTTTTAACCCACATAACCTGGTGAAAGTTTGATTAAAATGTGCACTGTCAGGTGTGTAGAGACAATAAGTAGCTGCAGCTGGACACAGAAAAATACTCATATATTTGAATGGAGAGTGTGAGCAAACCCACACTTTTTCGATCATTTACTGCTTCCACATAGTTTTGGACACAAACTTCATTTGAACTTTAAATGAGTCACAATGTTAACCTACAAATCTTGAGTTTACATGTGTTTTCTATCTTTTACTGTTTTGGCGATATTAGAGTGTGAGTTTTAAAGTCTTTTCTTGCTCCTCCTGTGATTTTATAATGAGTGTGTATTGCGAAATGTGTCACAGCACTGAGGGAGTGACATCATCAGGAGCAGCTGGAGAGCAGGATTTTAAGGTACTCTTCTTGTGAAATATCCTCATAAATCCCATGACTTTGGCCAAATCTTACATTAAAAACCACATTTTTTACATCCATGGAAGGACTGTTAAGGACTGTTGTTAAGCTAATGGGAGAAATTATCTGGACTGTGCAGCGCAGCAGCAGCAGGACACCGCCAGGGAGCAGCTGGAGAGAGAAGCAACCGAAGAAACAACCAGGAGAGTTAGCTTGTTTGTCATTGTTGCAAATGATATCAGACTGGTTAAGCAGCAGCCATGAAGTTCCGTTTACTAACAAATAAGATGACCAACAGTCACAAATGGATGTTATGACATGAATACTTCATCTCCTTGATAGAAAGAAGAGGACATCAGATAACGTGAGTCAGATACAGCTTCTCTCCCTCTGTCTCTTTGGTCGCTAATTTCATCTCTGATGGTTAAATGTCTCTCTGTGTGGCTGTTGTGTGAATTTATCTCCTTAACAAGAATGCAGCAGAGATATATATATAATGTGTTGTGGGTAGTTTGCTTGTTGAAGTTACAGTGAGCTGTCTGGACTCACTCATTCATGTGGAATTGATCCCGTTTTTAATTAAGTGCTTGTTCAGTCACCTGTTGATGTTGTGTGATTAGTGAATGATTGTGCAGGAGGTCTGGCTGCTTGCTTCTGACAGTTTCTGTTAGCTAATTAGCATCTAGCTGCTAACTGACATTAGCGGTGAATGTTTGTTTTGTGGCTGCAGGACAAGAGTGTGTTCATGTTTCTAAATTATCATCAAGTTTTGATGATGTGGACAGAGGCTGTTTCATTCACTACCGTGTTTAAAAGAGGAAGGTATCATGCCTCATATTGCAATAATTGAGCATTGAATATGTCATATATTTTATTTTATTTTATTTAAACATTTGACATCTTAAATGTTGTTTGTCTTGAATGTTTTCATTTAAGACCATGGGCAAAAGTTCATTGCTGTTTCGTGTTGCAAATGTGATACAGAATAAATAGAAAACAAAGTTTTATTTGTCTCCCCCTTTTTTTTGCTGATCCTAAAAATGATCCAATCCGTGACTCAAATATGTGATGTGATCTGAACCATGACTTTTGTGATCCGTTGCACTCCTAGTGTTAACATGTCAGCTTTGTAGACTATATTTTTTATGTCGTGCACATAGATAAGAGTGTGTAAGTCATGTATTTGATACATGCATTAATACTTTCTGATGTGAACCTACACTTTCAGATCTGTGAATGTTTTTAGTGTTCAGTCTTTCTAGTATTCAGCACTGATCTGTTACTGTATCACATTATAAACTTTGTGGTACTTTATTTATTTCTGTATACTAAGAAGATACATAGGAAACACATGTAAATCATGTGATATCTTGTCTGTTTTTGATGAGAATATAAATCTGTCGTCACAATAGAACAATACTATAAATTTGAATGTCACTTTGTTGGTAAAATCACACATCTGAACCACATGGCTAAAATGAGCTCTTCTTTGTTTAGAAACAATACGTATATGCTAAATATCTTTAAAGAAGCAGCCTTTACACCACTCAGGGGTTTTTGTTTTTAAAAGCAATTTGTTTTATTGGCATATAACATTGCCCCCCACCCCTCCAATTTCATCAGGTGGGGGACAATGATATAGTTTGATGCGGTTTGTTGTAAGATTCCATATTGGTTTTCTTCCTGTCCTCCCCAATTTTTTGAGCTACCAGCCGCCACTGGTGTGGGGGTTGAATGCAGCTCATTTTTGTAGGATACGGCAGAAAGGCCTATATACATACAGTAGATTATTTACAAACTTTGTAAGAAGTTTGGTGTCATTATCATTTATTTTACAATAATTATAGGTGTTATATTTATAATTCAGTAGTGGGGATGACCTATGAGGGGAAGGGAAAAAATGGAGTGAGGGTGACAGTTTAGTGATAAAATGCTGTAGAAAAATACCATCAAAACTAAAATTTGTAGCTCTGTACTGCAGTTTTTCCTTCATTAGGGCCCGAGCACCTAGCGGTTTGCTCACACTCTCCATTCAAATATATGAGTATTTTTCTCTGTCCAGCTGCAGTTACTTATTGTCTCTCCACACCTGACAGTACACATTTCATTCAAACTTTGACGAGGTCATGTGGGTTAAAAGTACTTTACTAAAAATAGACTTGATGAAAATTAAGAAATTCATTTCTTTTACACACAAACTCATCAAGAGTTTTCGATTTACTAATTGAAATGCAAGTGAAAGGGCCAAAAACTTGCTTAATTTTGATGACACAGGTGTGAGCAAGACAGACATGTCTCACCCTGCAGAAAATTCTCATCCTCACACCGTTGAGATTTGATGTTTTGCCATGACAAAGGAAGTTGCTAATACTTTATTGTAAATGCTCCAGTCTGCACCAAACTTGACATGTTTGATAAGCCTCCCATCCTGAACACGTCTACATGACAACATTCCATCAGTGATGCGAACTGGCTGAATAGCGCCCCCCCACGAAATTGCAGCAAAGCAGCCCCAGCAGCAGGCAAAATAGTGGACAAAGGAAGTGATGTTTATCTCCTTCTTGCACTGTCTGAAAACAGCCCGGGTCTGAAGACATCGACATGCTCGTGACAGAAGCCTTTCACATGCACCGCAGCCCGACGTGCGCGGAAACACGTGGGCCCGTTCAACGCTGCTTGCAGCTTTAATTTGTCTACCGCCTCAAGGTGGACAGAATATGTATAGGCTTTGTAGAAGTGTTATGGCAGAGCTGTTGTATAGGATTGAATTAGATTGCACAGGTGTTCCTATAGTGCTTGGTGAGTGTATGTTTGGTTATGAAAGCCAGTCTTGGTAGGTACAGTGAGGGACTCAGACAGCAGACATGAAACACCAGCAAAAGCATTCGAGGTGAGCGACATTCCATCCACAGGTGTCTTCCCTGGTGTCTCACAAGCTCTCTACTCTGGTCCTCTGGAAACTCAGTAATAAAAGAAGATGTTTTGTTAAGTTTAAAACAGATGTCTTAAATAAATTAAGTAAATTCAGTGTGAATCTGTTTACTGAAGTTTTTACTACACATACCTCCATGCCCCTGACTGCTGGTACGTCTTGCCAGCCTGTGACAGGTGAACAAGGAAGCCAGAGTGGTGGTGCAAGTGAGTAGACCTGAAAAACATTGAGGCAAAATTCCCTGAAAAAGTCCCAACATATTATCCGTCTACTCTAGTAGAGCCACATATGTAATGCTAAGTTGTGCACCAGCAAAGGCTTAACAAGGGAACTGTAATACAACTGCTAAAACTGTTCAAGACAGACTATTTTCACCATTACACATATTAGTTCTGTTGTAATTTATCTGTATTTTAGGTTCATCTTTCCTCTTAACTAGATGGTGTTTACATCCACAGATGAACAGTGTAGGAATTATAATTTTAGTTTTTACTTGTAACTAAAGTCCTCCATTCTAGCTGACCAAAGATCATTTGGCCAATTAAAATTAACTTCATCATGATATCTAACATTTGGTGTCAAACTGTTTTCAGTCATTGACTGTCTAAAGTCTGTGATCCCAGAGGACACTTATATCTTGCCTGGTGATTCTATGTCGGACCTGAACTATAAACTGGACTTTTGCCTTTGGTCTGATTTTCTTCGAGTGACACTCCTGCTCAGCTGGACTGAAGTCAGGTGATGACAATGCCAGTGGGAACATCCCACTGCTGGGTCATAAAAAACTCCCCGGCTGCATTTGCTGTATATTTACAATCATCCTCCTCCTGCATTGTCCTACAGTTGGCAGACTACCTCAAGAAGTAAAAGTTTAAACTGTAAAGCTGATCCACTTAGCAAAGCTTTTATGTCTTTAGTTGACACTTTTGGCTTTACTCAGTTGGTTCATGAACAAACTCATTCAAACGGCAATACTCTTGATCTGGTACTTGTGCGTGGTGTTATCATTTCAGATCTAGAAGTATTGCCATATCCATTGGCACTATCAGACCATTTTCTTATTAAGTTTCAAGTTGTTCTGCTTTGTCGGCATGCAGCTCCAGTTGATACCTACAGTATGCGCCGTATTGATACATCCACAACCACAAAACTCGCTGACCTTCTACTCAAAACTCTCTCCCAGAATGACCTGAATCTCTTGATGTGTTCACGGATAAATTTAACTCCATTCTTCGTGACTTGCTTAACTCTATTGCACTGCTACTCACTAAGACCCGCTGTCTTAAAAAAAACGTCCCCCTGGTTCAATGATGAAACTTGTGCACAAAAACTGGTGTGTAGAGAGCTTGAATGCAAATGGCGTTCATCCAAACTTGAGGATTTTCTTTTAGCTTGGAGTAATAGCTAAATGATATACTAATGTATGCTCTCTGCTGCTAGGGCTGCCCACATCTCAGATCTCATTAACACTAACAAAGATAACCCAAAGTTTCTTTTTGACACAGCAAAACTTACTCACAAACCCTCCCCTATAGTGAGCTCTCCTTTTACTGCAACTGAATTTCTTTATTTCTTCAATCACAAACTTGACTGTATTAGAGATGAGATTAGCAGCTCTCTACCTACCGGGGATGTTGATCCCCCTTCAAATCGAGTATTGGGTGCATTGGAGATCACCGCTGTGCTCTCACAATATGAGGCTGTCTCCTTGGACACCTTCTCTAGGTTGGTGCTTCCTTCCAAATCCGCAACCTGACTATCTGCTAAATTTCCGCTAAATTGGTTAAGGAACTTCTCCCAATAATTGCCTTTCCCTACTCAACATTATTAATACCTCTCTCTCCTCATGCATTGTGCCCACCTCTTTTAAATCCGCCATTATTAAACCTCAGCTCAAAAAACCTAACCTTGATCCTGATATTATCAATAACTTCAGACTGATATCCAATCTCCCCTGTCCTGGAAAGAATTGTTTCCACTCAACTAACCGACTACCTCTTGTTCAACAGTCAACTCGAACCTTTTCAATCTGGCTTTAGATCATTCCATAGCATTGAGACTGCTCTTATGAAAGCGGTAAATGACCTACTGCTTGTCTCAGATTTGGACTCCTCTTCTGTTCTTATCTTTCTTGAATTAAATGCAGCAATTGATACTGTCGATTATAATATTCTTTTAAATTGCTGAGTGAGCTACGTTGGCAACTGTGGCTCTGCGCTTTCCTGGCTAACTTCCTATCTATCTGACAGAACTCACTGTGTCTCACTTAAAAATACTACATCTGAATAACCTAAAGTTAACTCCAGTGTACTGCAGGGCTCTGTGCTGGGGCCTTTGCTTTTTCTGTCTACATGCTACCTCTTGGTGAAATTTTCTGCAGCTATGCTATCAAATTTTTACATACCAATCACACCTGATAATCGTTCACAAATTGTAAACCTTGAATTATGCCTAGTCGATGTTACAAACTGGATGTCACAAAAAATGTTGTGACTAAAAGCCAACAAAACTAAGATGCTAGTTGTTGGCCCAAAATTCAAACTCCCTCTTCTTACAGACCTTACTCAAAACTTCAGGGACTGCATAATTACCCAGAGCTTCACGGTTAAAAACCTTGGTGTTATTTTTGACTCAGCTCTCTCATCCAATGTTCACATTAGGGAAATCGCCAAGATTGCATTTTTCCATCTTTGCAATATCTCAAAAATCTGCTCTCTGCTTAGTAATAAATCACTACATGGGCTTGCACCATCATATCTTTCTGACCTCATCACCCCTTATACTCCCCCTCGTGCACTCTGATCACATGATACTGGATATCTAACTTTTCCTACAATCAAGAGAAAATCAGTAGGCAATCGAGCGTTCTCCTACCGAACTCCCTATCTCTGGAACCAGCTACCTCTTACAATCAGAGAATCTACTTCTGTTGAAATCTTTAAATCTAGACTCAAAACATATTATTCTTGCAATCATATGACCTGCCTTAAGACCACTGGTGTGATTTTGATATAGTCTTTTCCCTCATCCCAGTCCGCTGGTGCGCCATGTGGTGGATGAATGTTGTGTATTGCACCCTTAATGTCTGTATGAAACTCACCTGGGTCTTGTGCTTCTCTGTATTGCCCTATACTTCTGGGTGCGTTTTTGAGGCTGTTGAACAGCTAGACTGTCTCACTAATATCTATATGTGATAGCATGCATGTGTCACATGATGGGCTACTTCAGATGGTTTTCTGTGTTTTGGACCCTCTTTAAATTTTCTATAATTTATCATTCTATTTATTTATCTTTTTTTTGTGTTGTCCCTCATTGATTCTTTTAATATTGTTTGATACTTTTAACACTGTTTTACTGACGTAAAGTGTATTGAGACACACTGGTGTGATTTCATACTTTAAATAAATAAACTTTAACTCTAAATTTAACTTCAATATCAGTGATAATGGCTAACGCTATATCCATAAAAACATGGATTTCTGCAAAGGGTTGCACCAGCTATGCATTTGGCATCGTAGCACATTGTAGTAACCTGTATCGATATTGAAATATCATATTAATAAATTAGGTCTCTACTGGATTACTGTGTTGCTAAATGGCAGCAATTAATGAGAGATGATGATTCTGTGTGGCAGAAAAACTGCTGCTTAACCATTAGTGGATATAATTCTGTGACATTTTGATTGACACCTACCCTAGAGAAATGTGTGTAAATATTTAGGTACTCAGAGTAATGTTGTAACTTATCTCCGTGGCGCAAGCTTTTCTTTGAGTAAATCATAACTTAGTAATAATTTACATTATAACTAAGTTTGAATTTACATACAGCTGGTGCAACAGGCTGCAGCAGTTGTTTGTCTACTCTGCAGCTACATGTGTTTGCTTGTAACAGGCTAATATCTACTCTATAACTGTCCAGATGCACTCAGGAAACATCTGCAGAAGCCTCCAGCTGCTGAAGAAGTTACATCTGATCTCCCATCTACTCCACTCTCTGAAGCAGGTCAGTTCAGCCAGATATTTGTTGTCTCTGTGTAATTGATAATACACTGCTATGTTGTCATTATTAATATCATTATTATTATTGAATGTTACAGTTACACCTTATTACTAATTAAATGTAGGTGTTAGTAAAATGAAATAAAGTTTATTTGTACAGTGCTACTTTATATGCAGTAGAATGACACAAAGGACTGCAGTGGTGTAACAGTCTGGATGTTCTGTATGTTTGAATACAGCTACAGTTCAAACAACATCTAACATCATATCAAGCACTCCAGCTACCTGCAGTGAAACACAGCCTGCAGCAGGTGAGTTTATTGTATGTTACAGCTGCAGTTATGTAACTTATGTCAATATGGCCAAATCCAGACACACATTTGCTATAATTCTATCAAATATTCGTATGTTTTAGATTTGCCTGCAGGTGAAGGCACAACCAGCACAACATACACTTCTACTACTCTACAGCCTGCAGACACCATCAACTAGAACATGTCCTGAAGTACATACAGATAAAAATACATGCATTAATACAGATTATGCATGTATGTACACGGACACATACACCGATAAATATTATATCATTGCCATGAATTAAGGAACATACACATGTGCACACATATGCAACACATGTAAATTGATTGTTATGTGATGTAAATACTGTTGTTATTGAGAATGTCACTATTTATTATGAGCTTTACTTAATTAATGTATTTCTGGTATTGATATGTTATGCCTATTTTAAGTAGAAAAGCCTAACCAGGGACAGGTGTTGCAAATTAGCCTTGGCTAGAAATCCTACATGTAATACATCTGTGTCATGTTGTTTTAACCTGTTACAATGTTTTTTGCATCATCCCTGACAAATAAACTAATAAATAAATTTAAAAAAAATGTGAGTCCATCAAGGGAGCAGCTATAGATCCTGCTGCCCTGTCTGATATGATGAGGACAGAGATAGTCAGCAGAGGCCATATCAGGTAAAATAAGACTCCACATTTCCAAAATGAGAGGATGGACGAAGTTCCCATTATCACGACTCAGGGCCAGACTGGGAAAATCATTCAGGCTGGGAAATATAGCGTGAAATATAGCCTCAGTCAGGCCACTTTTTAAGCGGGGGGACTAGGGATCCCCCCACTGAATTTTAGTGCATGTGAATAACAAACTAATGAGCCAACAACTGATTAGTACTGTACAATACTGTAGTGTTATGAAACTCAAATAAAACCAAAGGTACATATCATTAAGGAGGGAGACGACACCACTACTACTACTGTGGATAATGTTACTCTCTCCACCTTCAAAGAGAAAAAAAAAGCAAGAGTACGCTATATTTTTAATGTACTATTATAATACAGCTAACCACCCTCTCCACCTATTCAAAGAACAGAGCAGGAGCACAATATCCTATTCAGGTTACTGATACACACACATCAGGAATTTGAATTCACCTGTTTAAAATGATTTTTTCCATAAAATGACCCTAAACTGTATGCATTTGATTTTTCTCACATCTTGTACCTGCAGGTTGCTCTGTAGTAGTGGGCTTCTGTACTACTGTGACACCAATGCTGCTCTCCCAACTTTCAAAAAGAAAAAATACAAGAGCACAGCACGCCATATTTTTAATGTACCAATATAATTCAGTTAACAACTCCCTCTTCATCTATTCAAAGAACAGAGCAAGAGCACAATACCCTATTCAGTTTACTGATATACACGAACAGTTACCCATCAAAGGTTAAAATAGCCCTTTAACCAACACAAACATTAAATAACATAGATCTTTAAGTTTCAACAAATTACAGTACAAATTACACACAAAAAACAACTACAAATGAAAATTAGGAAATTAATTTGTTTTACACACAAACTCATCAAGAGTTTTCAATTTACTAATTGAAATTCAAGTGAATGGGCCCAAAACTTGCATGATTTTGATGACGCAGGTGTGAGCAAGACAGACATGTCTCGCCCTGCAGAAAATTCTCATCCTGTCAATCAAACTTTCAAAGTAAAGGCATCAAACTTGTAAGAAATGTCTCTCATTTTTAAAAAGCAAATTGATCTGATCCCGACGGGCCAGAGTGCGAGGTCCTGACCAACGCTGCTTGCAGCTTTAATTATTTTTATTTTTTCCTAAAAAAAACAAAACACTAGAATGTAACTTGTTTTTTAAACTGTGGAGAGGTTGTTTCATATTGTCAGTTAAGAAGTTTTTCATCTTGTGTCATGTTCATGTAACCAGACAAAAATACACACAAACAGATTATTTGGATTTGATATTTTTAATACTGTAATGTTGAGACTTCATGCAATCAGCTGTGGGTGTTTTTATAACAGAACTCACATAGCAAAAAGTAGGAATCCACTAAAAGTGGTACGATTTTTGGAATCATCATAAACACTGCAGTTTGTCTGGAGATCCAGATAGATCACATCTCCCTTTTCCAGTTGAAGAACAAATGCATTAGACCCAGTGGCATAACCATGGCTAACAGCTCTATCATAAGAGAGAGCAATTTGCTTGTCATTGTGATACAGTTTAATTCCTACTAACTTTGTATCACCTACTTCCCACGCGTTGAATCTGAAGTAGTAGGTTCCTCTGACTGGGGCTGTAAAGACACCTGCAACAAAGGAGGAATTCAGTCTTTTAATTGCTTTTGTCAGGCTTTATACGTGTGTGTCTAAGTCTAATTTGTTGCCAAGTCTGTGTATGTTAGACTGTGTTAGAAATCTAATCAAGGAGTCAATTCAGTGAAGACACAAACCAAACCAAATACAAGTGAAAACTATCAAAGCTTTCACAGAAGAACCAATTAGAATAAAAAACGACTGCCAAATAGAATACAAATAGCTACATAATACTTTAAAACATGTGCAAACTATGTAAAAGAGAAAGTCCCTTCACCATAATGGCATCATGTACATCCCAGTATAACATACTTTATCTGAAAGAGCTTTATAAGAGCTTCCAACCCAGAACTATCCTACCAAGAAGACAAGAAATACAAAAAAGGAAAGAAATGGAAAAATGGCGAGACAATTTCAAGAGAGATATTCCACACTTGGACAACTAGGGATGCAATAAAAGTTATGCATGAAAAGAAAATTCCAGAAAAAATGATGAGCTGGATCATAAATCTATAAGATTGTGTAATAATTCAAATAAAATCAGTGTGAGTGGGTGAAAGAGGTGTACGTACCTGTAGATGGGTTATAAGCCTCGCCGATGTTGGTGAAAATCTTACTGAACTGAAGTGTGATGTCAGTACTGAAGGGTCCAACATGTCCTGCATCAGTGAGGCCGACAGAAAACGCCACCTTTGGTCGTTCTGTGTGAATGTGGGAGACACACATAGAGAGAATATTTTCCTCACATCAAAAACAGCTGCAAAATGTCACTTCTGCCTCATTTAATAACTGTATTCATGTCACTCTGCATCCTGCTGCACAGAGGAAGACCCTCGATTTACCGTTGCCATTCTCACTGCTACTGTAATATGACATTTTGACTTTTTAATCATGATATAAGCAGCTCACCTGCATTCTCTCTCTGGAGCTCCTCCACCTCGTTTTCATTGGAGCTCATTCTGGCCTCCAACACTGTGAACACATTCATCATTTTTATTGTAAAGGAGGTAAAATACATAACTGGAACTTAAAATACCAGTATGTGAATCTAATTAACTGGCAGCTGTGTGTTTTGCAGCTTACCGGTGTTCTCCCTCTGGAGCTCCTCCACCAAATTTTCACTGGCGGTCATTCTGGCCTCCAAAACTGTGAACACATTGAAAGTTTTTTACCAAAAGGTTCATTTTGAATCTAAGATATTAATCTCAGTAAACACTTTAAAGATTTGGTTACATTTAACTCTTGAGCTTGACAGGAAAAGCATCACAAACATGAATGAATTATATATCATTTAATAAAATGTAAATATCTACCTGCATTCTTGATTTCACTGGCTGTCAGTCTGGCCTGTATGGCTGGGATAAAAGCAGTAAATTAGTCCTAAAAGTAATGAATATGTGAACATTGCATGAATCTGTTTAGCACTATGTGAATGAATCTTTATTTTCTGTCTCCAGCTTCTTGAAATACCAGTATGTGTATCTAATAAACTGGTAGTTGTGTGTTTTGCAGCTTACCGGTGTTCTCCCTCTGGAGCTCCTCCACCACTTTTTCACCGGTGTTCAATCTGGCCTTCAAATCTGTGAACACATTTCTAGTTACTATAATGAAATATTTACAGTCGAATCAACAGTCAAGTGTAAAATGACATGACAATTTGTAATTTGTAATAATTGCATGAATAAAACCAGCTTTTCCCTGCTGTTTATTGTGGCCTCCAAAACTGTAACGTTTTTCACAAAAAGGTAAATTATGAACCTTCTATTGTGATCATTTTCTCACTAAATATGTTTATATTTCTATCATACGATGCTATTTTTGTTTTTTATTGATTTTGTTTTTTATCTGTGCTCTGTGATGTTTATTTTTTTCCCACCAAACATTATTAATGAAACTTACCCTCATTTGAACCTCACTAAGTATTTTCTCATTGCTAACATAATATACTCAGTTTGTTTTCACACTTTGATTTTTTTAAGCTTACCTATGTTCTCTCTCTGGAGCTCCTCAACCAAATTTTCACTGGCGGTCATTCTGGCCTCCAACACTGTGAACACATTTAAAACTCTTACTGTAAAGTAGGACAATGGTGAGCAGTTTTCACTTTTTTCCTTGATTACTATGTAGGCCTACCTGTGCCTTCATAAGAGGAGGAAATAAATTAAGATTAACATCCACATGTAAAATTTTATCAATATGTTGAACTTTTTTCTGCTAAATAGTTCTTTTTACCCTTCTTTCATCACTTTTGGACTTCACATCTGATAGACTTTAAAACAACATGTTTTCTAACATAAAAGGTCATTTTTACTTATTTACCTGTGTTCTCTCTCTCGAGCTGCTCCACTTTGTTGTCACTGGCGTTCATTCTGGCCTCCAAAACTGTGAATGCAATTAAGGTTTTTTTTACCAAAAGGTCCATTTTGAATCTTAGATATTAATCTCAGTAAACACCTTAAAGATTTGGTTACATTTAACTCTTCAGATTGACAGGACAAGCATCACAAACATGAATGAATTATATATCATTTAATAAAATGTAAATATCTACCTGCATTCTTGATTTCACTGTCTGTCAGTCTGGCCTGTATGGCTGGGATAAAAACAGTAAATTAGTCTTAAAAGTAATGAATATGTGAACATTGCATGAATCTGTTTAGCAGTATATGAATGAACCTGTATTCTCTTGCTCCAGCTTCTCTATGTTGCTCTTGCTGTTCCTCAGCTCCAGACTGTGTTGGATCACCATGTCTCTCAGCTCCTTCAGCTCAGCCCAGATATCAGGGATGATGTTAGTCTGATCACTGGTTGCTTTGACACCCAGGATCTCAGACTGAACCTCAGTCTGAGTGACATCATTCTCTGTCACCCCTCCACTCTCACCCTGAGCCCTCGTCCAGTACAGACAGAGCAGCAACGCCAGAAAAGCTGCAGCACGCCTCATTGTGAAATATCACCTCTTTAGACAGCAAGATGCAGTCTGACACGTCTCGCTCAGTTCTCGTCTTTATATACACATAAAACAGGTCAATGAACTGCTGTATGAGAATGAAACAGGTGTCTCTGATAACAAATATAAAAATAACACCAAAGATCCTTGAACACTGAACTGAGTTTAAAGAAAACAACAAGTTAGAATGATGTTCTTTCCTTCAATATAACAACATTAAAGGACGGGTTCACAATCTTTCAAGTCTCTCTTAAAACAGCAGTCAGGAGCCCAAATGAACACTAAAATAGGTTTTTCTTGCCATAATCATTCCTCCTGTTCATACTGACCATTAGAATATCAAAATACACTTATAATGGAAGTGATGGAGGACAAAATCCACAGTCCTCCCTCTGTGCAAACATGTCTTTAAAAGTTTATCTGAAGCTAATATGAAGCTTCAGCGTCCAAATGAGTCAAATCAAGTAGATATCTTTCAACGTTACAGTCTTTTTAGTGCCAAAGTCCCTCTTTTTGTTACTATACTTCCACCTGCAGCTCAACAGGGAAACACTGTCCGAGGAAACACAAAGAGGGAATTTGATGCTAAAAAGACTGTAAATGTGTCAGATATCCACTTGATATAGTTTAAATAGTTAAATAGTTTTGACGTCAGTTATCTGAATATAAACTAAAGGACATAATATAGTAATATAGTAGAATTAAATAAACAATCATTTAATACAGGTACTAACACTACACAACATCTCTGTTATCATGATGTTTTCACAAGCTGTTAAAAGGTTGAAATAGGTGAGATACAAAAAAATATATTTTTGTGGTTTAGTTTCTTTTAAGATAAGACTGTAGCAGCTGGTTTTGTCTCACTGTCTCTTGCACTATTTTTGAACTCTACCCCTCTGTTATTTTTAGCTGTATTTTATATTCTTTAAAGATTATCCCCTTTCCATCCCAGTTGTTGTGTGTTGTTTTTTTTAAATTTCAGTGTAATTATGGGATTTGAAGAGCTATATGTTATGCTCTGGATCAGAGATTGTCATCATATCAAAAGTGCATTCTTTGTTTAGAAACAATATGTTTATGCTAAATGTCTTTAAAGAAGCAGCCTTTTCACCACTCTGGGTTTTTTGTTTTTGAAAGCAAATTGTTTTATATGTTGTTCAGTCAAACATTATAAACTGAGTCCTTCAGACAAAAGTACTTGAAGCCTTTGGCTAATCCTGCCATTCATTAACCCTTAAAATGATAAAACCTTGGTCTTTACAGGACCTTTGATTTCATCAGGTGGGGGACAATGATATAGTATGATGCAGTTTACTGTAAGATTCCATGTTACATTCTGCTTGAATATGAGTTGCTATAGTTCAACAGCTTATGTTATAAATGATGTTGGTGTATGTGGTGTTTTAAAATCTTAACAGTCAAACAAGATGCAGTCTGACACGTCTCGCTCAGTTCTCGTCTTTATATACACATAAAACAGGTCAATGAACTGCTGTATGAGAATGAAACAGGTGTTTCTGATAACAAATATAAAAACAACACCAAAGATCCTTGAACACTGAACTGATATTTGTAGTGAATCCTTTAAAAAACTACAGTACATTAATGTTGAATGATCATGAGAACTAAACAGTTAATAAGAGAAATTTCAATCTTTGAATGTTCAAAAGTGTGTATGTTTGTTTCCCAGATTCAGGTTGTAAAGGGCTACAACTGGGTCATGGTTCATCTGATGTGTATTAACGTGTGTTTTTAAAGTATTTTTTGCAAATACTGCTGCAGAGCAAAGCCAACACAAGAAAAAACATGTACTGTCCAAATATGTAAAGACTCTACTGCACTATATAAAGCTCTAAGGTGCATAGATGGATCCGTAGAGTGTCACTGTAGGAGATGTGGTCATTCACTAACATGGGATTGAAAGTTAAAGTTAACTTGTTTATAAAATTGCAAATGCTTTTTAAAATATTTTAGGCAAGATCATTCTCTGACTTGTAAAGTCGTATTCATGTAACCAGAAAAAAACACATACAAGTTATTTGGATTTTATGAATGTTCATAGTTTTTTTTAACACAAACTGTGTAATATTAACTGTGGGCACTCACAGAGGGAAAAGTAGAAAATCATCAAAGGTGGTATGATTGTCGCTCTCATCTGCAACAATGTCCTCTTACCAGAGAGTCATGTAGATCACGTGGAGACATAGCCGACGCTGTCATATACATCACTCTCTTGTCACTGTGATAGAGATAAACACCAATCAGCGCTGATGTATGGTTGTCCCACATGGTGAATGTGAAGTAGTAGGCTCCTCTGACTCGGGCTGTGAAGATACCTGCATCTGAGGAGAAAATCAGCGAGGGGTCAGAACTTCTCCCTACATCACTACTGAAAACTGAATATAAAAGAGCTGAATACCTGTTGTTGGGTCGTAGGCCTGGCCGATATTGGTAAAGACTTCACTGAACTGTAGTGTGATTTCAGTACTGAAGGGTCCAACATGTCCTGCGTCAGTAAGACCAACTGAAAACGCCACCTTTGGTCGGTCTGTGTGAACGTGGGAGACGTGCATACTGAAAACATCACTGAGTCTCTGACAAATGTAACTGCATCTTTTGTTTGTAAAATATTTTCCTCACTGACAAACTGCTTTTCAAGCGTACAACATAATGACACTGCAGTCAGTTTGATGCTGATAGCAGCATTTTGACTTTCAATAATGATTTAAGCAGATTACCTGCGTTCTCTCTCTTGAGCTCCTCCACCTTGTTGTCATTGGACCTCATTCTGGCCTCCAACACTGTGAACACATTTAAAACTCTTATTGTGAAGTAGGACTATGGTTAGCAGTTTTCATATTTTTCCTTGATTACTATGTAGGTCTACCTGTGCTCTTATTTTCTGTTCCTGTTACTCTGCATTAGAGGAGGACATAAATTAAGATTAACATCCACATGTAAAATCTGATCAATATGTTGAACTCTTTTCTGCTAAATAGACACTTTTACTCCTCTTTCATCACTTTTTAACTTTTCACTTATGGTTATTTATATAGTTAGTTAGTTTTAGCCGAATTCTCACTCTTGAGCTCTTCCACCTGGAGCTCACTGGAGCTCATTCTGGCCTCCAACACTCTTAACACATTTATCACTTTTATTGTAAAACAGGATTATGGTTAGCAGTTTTCACATTTTGTCTTGGTTACTATGTAGGCCTACCTGTATTCTTATTGTCAGTTGTTGTTACTTTGACCAAAAGACCTGCGATAGAGGAGAAAAATTAATAGGTTAAATAGATTAGTTGATTAACAACCCCAGATGTTACATTTCTGTTAAATGTTTTGACTCCTTTCCAATTACTTTTGTACATCATATTTTGCAATTTTTCTTTATAATTTCTAATGATGTTTTTGTAGCTTGACCGTGATGTCTCTCTTGAGCTCCATGACCACATTCTCACTCGTGTTTATTCTGGCCTCTAAAACTGTAACGTTTTTCACAAAAAGGTTGCTTTGTTCTCTCTTCATAAAACAGTTGTATATGGAGTCATAGAATACTGTCGTGCTACTACAGGAGTTGTGTAAAAGCATTTTTCTTCAAAATGCTTTGTGAAATTATTTCAATTATATGTGACATCCTCTTCATATCCATTAACACCAGAATGATTTTTTCTTTTTTACTCACTGATAAGTGCATACATATATAGACAATATGCACATACTAACAAATACAAAGGCAACAGGAGATGATATTGGTTTACAAAACATAAAAGGAAACAGATAGGTAACAGGGGACAGCATGTGAAGAAAAGAAAGAATCATTTTTTTAAAGAAATAAAAATAAATAAGCAGAGGGGTTTGGATGCATTTCAAGCAAGTTTTGCTGGATAAGTTTGTCTTAGTTTTTTGGGGTTTTCTTTTCCTAAAAAAAAAACACTAGAATGTAACTTGTTTTTTAAACTGTGGAGAGGTTGTTTGATCTTGTCAGGTAAGAAGTTTTTCATCTTTTGTCGTGTTCATGTAACCAGACAAAAATACACACAAACAGATTATTTGGATTTGATATTTTTAATAGTGTAATGTTGAGATTTGTTGAGACTTCATGCAATCAACTGTGGGTGTTTTTACAGCAGATCTCACATAGCAAAAAGTAAGAATCCACTAAAAGTGGTATGATTATCGGAATCATCATAAACACTGGAGTTTGACCAGAGATCCAGATAGATCACATCTCCCTTTTCCAGTTGAAGAACAAATGCTTTAGACATGGTGACATCACCACCGCTAACTGTATCAAAAGAGAGAGTAATTTTCTTGTCATTGTGATACAGTTTAATTCCTACTAAACTTGTATCACGATATCCCCACGCACTGAATCTGAAGTAATAGGCTCCTCTGACTGGGGCTGTAAAGACACCTGCAACAAAGGAGGAATTCAGTCTTTTAATTGCTTTTGTCAGGCTTTATACGTGTGTGTCTAAGTCTAATTTGTTGCCAAGTCTGTGTATGTTAGACTGTGTTAGAAATCTAATCAAGGAGTCAATTCAGTGAAAACACAAACCAAACCAAATACAACTGAGAACTATCAAAGCTTTCACAGAAGAACCCATTAGAATAAAAAACGACTGCCAAATAGAATACAAATAGCTACATAATACTTTAAAACATGTGCAAACTATGTAAAAGAGAAAGTCCCTTCACCATAATGGCATCATGTACATCCCAGTATAACATACTTTATCTGAAAGAGCTTTATAAGAGCTTCCAACCCAGAACTATCCTACCAAGAAGACAAGAAATACAAAAAAGGACAAAATGGAAAAATGGCGAGACAATTTCAAGAGAGATATTCCACACTTGGACAACTAGGGATGCAATAAAAGGTATGCATGAAAAGGAAATTCCCCAAAAAATGACAAGTTGGATCATAAATCTATAAGATTGTGTAATAATTCAAATAAAATCAGTGTGAGTGGGTGAAAGAGGTGTACGTACCTGTAGATGGGTTATAAGCCTCGCCGATGTTGGTGAAAATCTTACTGAACTTAAGTGTAGTGTCATTACTGAAGGGTCCAACATTTCCTGCGTCAGTGAGGCCGACAGAAAACGCCACCTTTGGTCGTTCTGTGTGAATGTGGGAGACACACATAGAAAGAATATTTTCCTCACATCAATAACAGATGCAAAATGTCACTTCTGCCTCATTTAATAACTGTATTCATGTCACTCTGCATCCCGCTGCACAGAGGAAGACCCTCGATTTACCGTTGCCATTCTCACTGCTACTGTAATATGACATTTTGACTTTTTAATCATGATATAAGCAGCTCACCTGCATTCTCTCTCTGGAGCTCCTCCACCTCGTTTTCATTGGAGCTCATTCTGGCCTCCAACACTGAACACATTCATCATTTTTATTGTAAAGGAGGTAAAATACATAACTGGAACTTAAAATACCAGTATGTGAATCTAATAAACTGGCAGCTGTGTGTTTTGCAGCTTACCGGTGTTCTCTCTCTGGAGCTCATCCACCAAATTTTCACTGGCGTTCATTCTGGCCTCCAAAACTGTGAACACATTGAAAGTTTTTTACCAAAAGGTCCATTTTGAATCTTAGATATTAATCTCAGTAAACACTTTAAAGATTTGGTTACATTTAACTCTTCAGCTTGACAGGAAAAGCATCACAAACATGAATGAATTATATATCATTTAATAAAATGTAAATATCTACCTGCATTCTTGATTTCACTGTCTGTCAGTCTGGCCTGTATGGCTGGGATAAAAGCAGTAAATTAGTCCTAAAAGTAATGAATATGTGAACATTGCATGAATCTGTTTAGCACTATGTGAATGAATCTTTATTTTCTGTCTCCAGCTTCTTAAAATACCAGTATGTGTATCTAATAAACTGGTAGTTGTGTGTTTTGCAACTTACTGGTGTTCTCCCTCTGGAGCTCCTCCACCACTTTTTCACCGGTGTTCAATCTGGCCTTCAAAACTGTGAACACATTTCTAGTTACAATAGTGAAATATTTACAGTCGAATCAACAGTCAAGTGTAAAATGACATGACAATTTGTAATTTGTAATAATTGCATGAATAAAACCAGCTTTTCCCTGCTGTTTATTGTGGTCTGCAAAACTGTAACGTTTTTCACAAAAAGGTTAATTATGAACCTTCTATTGTGATCATTTTCTCACTAAATATGTTTATATTTCTATCATACGATGCTATTTTTGTTTTTTATTGATTTTTGTAGCTTATCTGTGCTCTGTGATGTTTAATTCTTTTCCCACCAAACATTATTAATGAAACTTACCCTCATTTGAACCTCACTAAATATTTTCTCATTGCTAACATAATATACTCAGTTTGTTTTCACACTTTGATTTTTTTAAGCTTACCTATGTTCTCTCTCTGGAGCTCCTCAACCAAATTTTCACTGGCGGTCATTCTGGCCTCCAACACTGTGAACACATTTAAAACTCTTACTGTAAAGTAGGACAATGGTGAGCAGTTTTCACTTTTTTCCTTGATTACTATGTAGGTCTACCTGTGCCTTCATAAGAGGAGGAAATAAATTAAGATTAACATCCACATGTAAAATTTTATCAATATGTTGAACTTTTTTCTGCTAAATAGTTCTTTTTACCCTTCTTTCATCACTTTTGGACTTCACATCTGATAGACTTTAAAACAACATGTTTTCTAACATAAAAGGTCATTTTTACTTATTTACCTGTGCTCTCTCTCTCGAACTCCTCCACTTTGTTGTCACTGGCGGTCATTCTGGCCTCCAACACTGTGAATGCAATTAAGGGGTTTTTCTACCAAAAGGTCCATTTTGAATTTTAGTTATTAATCTCAGTAAACACCTTAAAGATTTGGTTACATTTAACTCTTCAGATTGACAGGAAAAGCATCACAAACATGAATGAATTATATATCATTTAATAAAATGTAAATATCTAACTGCATTCTTGATTTCACTGTCTGTCAGTCTGGCCTGTATGGCTGGGATAAAAACAGTAAATTAGTCCTAAAAGTAATGAATATGTGAACATTGCATTAATCTGTTTAGCACTATGTGAATGAATCTTTATTTTCTGTCTCCAGCTTCTTGAAATACCAGTATGTGAATCTAATAAACTGGTAGTTGTGTGTTTTGCAGCTTACTGGTGTTCTCCCTCTGGAGCTCCTCCACCACTTTTTCACCAGTGTTCAATCTGGCCTCCAAATCTGTGAACACATTTCTAGTTACTATTATGAAATGTTTACAGTCGATCAACAGTCAAGTGTAAAATGACATGACAATCTGTAATTTGTAATAATTGCATGAATAAAACCAGCTTTTCCCTGCTGTTTATTGTGGTCTGCAAAACTGTAACGTTTTTCACAAAAAGGTTAATTATGAACCTTCTATTGTGATCATTTTCTCACTAAATATGTTTATATTTCTATCATACGATGCTATTTTTGTTTTTTATTGATTTTTGTAGCTTATCTGTGCTCTGTGATGTTTAATTTTTTTCCCACCAAACATTATTAATGAAACTTACCCTCATTTTAACCTCACTAAGTATTTTCTCATCGCTAACATAATATACTCAGTTTGTTTTCACACTTTGATTTTTTTAAGCTTACCTATGTTCTCTCTCTGGAGCTCCTCAACCAAATTTTCACTGGCGGTCATTCTGGCCTCCAACACTGTGAACACATTTAAAACTCTTACTGTAAAGTAGGACAATGGTGAGCAGTTTTCACTTTTTTCCTTGATTACTATGTAGGCCTACCTGTGCCTTCATAAGAGGAGGAAATAAATTAAGATTAACATCCACATGTAAAATTTTATCAATATGTTGAACTTTTTTCTGCTAAATAGATCTTTTTACCCCTCTTTCATCACTTTTGGACTTCACATCTGATAGACTTTAAAACAACATGTTTTCTAACATAAAAGGTCATTTTTACTTATTTACCTGTGTTCTCTCTCTCTAGCTGCTCCACTTTGTTGTCACTGGCGTTCATTCTGGCCTCCAAAACTGTGAATGCAATTAAGGGGTTTTTTTTACCAAAAGGTCCATTTTGAATTTTAGTTATTAATCTCAGTAAACACCTTAAAGATTTGGTTACATTTAACTCTTCAGATTGACAGGAAAAGCATCGCAAACATGAATGAATTATATATCATTTAATAAAATGTAAATATCTAACGGCATTCTTGATTTCACTGTCTGTCAGTCTGGCCTGTATGGCTGGGATAAAAACAGTAAATTAGTCCTAAAAGTAATGAATATGTGAACATTGCATTAATCTGTTTAGCACTATGTGAATGAAGCTGTATTCTCTTGCTCCAGCTTCTTGAAATACCAGTATGTGTATCTAATAATCTGGTAGTTGTGTGTTTTGCAGCTTACCGGTGTTCTCCCTCTGGAGGTCCTCCATCATTTTTTCACCAGTGTTCAATCTGGCCTTCAAAACTGTGAACACATTTCTAGTTACAATAGTGAAATGTTTACAGTCAATCAACAGTCAAGTGTAAAATGACATGACAATTTGTAATATGTGATAATTGCATGAATAAAACCAGCTTTTCCCTGCTGTTTATTGTTGCCTCCAAAACTGTAACGTTTTTCACAAAAAGGTTAATTATGAACCTTCTATTGTGATCATTCTCTCACTAAATATGTTTATATTTCTATCATACGATGCTATTTTTGTTTGTTATTGATTTTTGTAGCTTATCTGTGCTCTGTCATGTTTAATTTTTTTCCCATCAAAACATTATTAATGAAACTTACCCTCATTTTAACCTCACTAAATATTTTCTCATTGCTGACAATATATACTCAGTTTGTTTTCACACTTTGATTTTTTTAAGCTTACCTATGTTCTCTCTCTGGAGCTCCTTGACCAAATTTTCACTGGCGGTCATTCTGGCCTCCAACACTGTGAACACATTTAAAACTCTTACTGTAAAGTAGGACAATGGTGAGCAGTTTTCACTTTTTTCCTTGATTACTATGTAGGTCTACCTGTGCCTTCATAGGAGGAGGAAATAAATTAAGATTAACATCCACATGTAAAATTTTATCAATATGTTGAACTTTTTTCTGCTAAATAGTTCTTTTTACCCTTCTTTCATCACTTTTGGACTTCACATCTGATAGACTTTAAAACAACATGTTTTCTAACATAAAAGGTCATTTTTACTTATTTACCTGTGTTCTCTCTCTCGAGCTGCTCCACTTTGTTGTCACTGGCGTTCATTCTGGCCTCCAACACTGTGAATGCAATTAAGGGGTTTTTCTACCAAAAGGTCCATTTTGAATTTTAGTTATTAATCTCAGTAAACACCTTAAATATTTGGTTACATTTAACTCTTGAGCTTGACAGGACAAGCATCACAAACATGAATGAATTATATATCATTTAATAAAATGTAAATATCTAACGGCATTTTTGATTTCACTGTCTGTCAGTCTGGCCTGTATGGCTGGGATAAAAACAGTAAATTAGTCCTAAAAGTAATGAATATGTGAACATTGCATTAATCTGTTTAGCACTATGTGAATGAATCTTTATTTTCTGTCTCCAGCTTCTTGAAATACCAGTATGTGTATCTAATAAACTGGTAGTTGTGTGTTTTGCAGCTTACTGGTGTTCTCCCTCTGGAGGTCCTCCACCATTTTTTCACCAGTGTTCAATCTGGCCTTCAAAACTGTGAACACATTTCTAGTTACAATAGTGAAATGTTTACAGTCAATCAACAGTCAAGTGTAAAATGACATGACAATTTGTAATATGTGATAATTGCATGAATAAAACCAGCTTTTCCCTGCTGTTTATTGTGGCCTCCAAAACTGTAACGTTTTTCACAAAAAGGTTAATTATGAACCTTCTATTGTGATCATTTTCTCACTAAATATGTTTATATTTCTATCATACGATGCTATTTTTGTTTGTTATTGATTTTTGTAGCTTATCTGTGCTCTGTCATGTTTAATTTTTTCCCATCAAAACATTATTAATGAAACTTACCCTCATTTTAACCTCACTAAGTATTTTCTCATCGCTAACATAATATACTCAGTTTGTTTTCACACTTTGATTTTTTTAAGCTTACCTATGTTCTCTCTCTGGAGCTCCTCCACCAAATTTTCACTGGCGGTCATTCTGGCCTCCAACACTGTGAACACATTTAAAACTCTTACTGTAAAGTAGGACAATGGTGAGCAGTTTTCACTTTTTTCCTTGATTACTATGTAGGCCTACCTGTGCCTTCATAGGAGGAGGAAATAAATTAAGATTAACATCCACATGTAAAATTTTATCAATATGTTGAACTTTTTTCTGCTAAATAGTTCTTTTTACCCTTCTTTCATCACTTTTGGACTTCACATCTGATAGACTTTAAAACAACATGTTTTCTAACATAAAAGGTCATTTTTACTCATGATTTTTTTTTTTACCTGTGTTCTCTCTCTCGAGCTGCTCCACTTTGTTGTCACTGGCCTTCATTCTGGCCTCCAAAACTGTGAATGCAATTAAGGTTTTTTTTACCAAAAGGTCCATTTTGAATCTTAGATATTAATCTCAGTAAACACCTTAAAGATTTGGTTACATTTAACTCTTCAGATTGACAGGAAAAGCATCGCAAACATGAATGAATTATATATCATTCAATAAAATGTAAATATCTAACTGCATTCTTGATTTCACTGTCTGTCAGTCTGGCCTGTATGGCTGGGATAAAAACAGTAAATTAGTCCTAAAAGTAATGAATGTGTGAACATTGCATGAATCTGTTTAGCAGTATATGAATGAACCTGTATTCTCTTGCTCCAGCTTCTCTATGTTGCTCTTGCTGTTCCTCAGTTCCACACTGTGTTGGATCACCATGTCTCTCAGCTCCTTCAGCTCAGCCGAGATATCAGGGGTGATGTTAGTCTGATCACTGGTTGCTTTGACACCCAGGATCTCAGACTGAACCTCAGTCTGAGTGACATCATTCTCTGTCAGCCCTCCACTCTCACCCTGAGTCGTCGTCCAGTACAGACAGAGCAGCAACGCCAGAAAAGCTGCAGCACGCCTCATTGTGAAATATCACCTCTTTAGACAGCAAGATGCAGTCTGACACGTCTCGCTCAGTTCTCGTCTTTATATACACATAAAACAGGTCAATGAACTGCTGTATGAGAATGAAACAGGTGTCTCTGATAACAAATATAAAAATAACACCAAAGATCCTTGAACACTGAACTGAGTTTAAAGAAAACAACAAGTTAGAATGATGTTCTTTCCTTCAATATAACAACATTAAAGGACGGGTTCACAATCTTTCAAGTCTCTCTTAAAACAGCAGTCAGGAGCCCAAATGAACACTAAAATAGGTTTTTCTTGCCATAATCATTACTCCTGTTCATACTGACCATTAGAATATCAAAATACACTTATAATGGAAGTGATGGAGGACAAAATCCACAGTCCTCCCTCTGTGCAAACATGTCTTTAAAAGTTTATCTGAAGCTAATATGAAGCTTCAGCGTCCAAATGAGTCAAATCAAGTAGATATCTTTCAACGTTACAGTCTTTTTAGTGCCAAAGTCCCTCTTTTTGTTACTATACTTCCACCTGCAGCTCAACAGGGAAACACTGTCCGAGGAAACACAAAGAGGGAATTTGATGCTAAAAAGACTGTAAATGTTTTAGTTTTGAAGTCAGTTATCTGAATATAAACTAAAGGACATAATATAGTAATATAGTAGAATTAAATAAATAATCATTTAATACAGGTACTAACACTACACAACAACTCTGTTATCATGATGTTTTCACAAGCTGTTAAAAGGTTGAAATAGGTGAGATACAAAAAAAAATATTTTTGCGGTTTAGTTTCTTTTAAGATAAGACTGTAGCAGCTGGTTTTGTCTCACTGTCTCTTGCACTACTTTTGAACTCTACCCCTCTGTTATTTTGAGCTGTATTTTATATTCTTTAAAGATTATCCCCTTTCCATCCCAGTTGTTGTGTGTCTTGTAGTTTGTTTGTTTTTTAATTTCAGTGTAATTATGGGATTTGAAGAGCTATATGTTATGCTCTGGATCAGAGATTGTCATCTTATCAAAAGTGCATTCTTTGTTTGGTCTTTACAGGACCTTTGATTTCATCTGGTGGGGGACAATGATATAGTATGATGCAGTTTACTGTAAGATTCCATGTTACATTCTGCTTGAATATGAGTTGCTATAGTTCAACAGCTTATGTTATAAATGATGTTGGTGTATGTGGTGTTTTACAATCTTGTTCCATGTGCCCCTTTTTAACTTTGAGCAACTGCCCCTCTAAAGGTCTCTGCACAGTTCTGTTGAGTGACATCTTTCTCTGTCACCCCTCCACTCTCATATAAGCTTCAGATCAACCTTTAAATGCATTTTACACGAAATGACTTTTGGCCCCAATGACTTACATTGAAAGCACATTTGAAGAGGATTTTTCAATATCTAGTATGAACAGGAGGAATGATTACAGTGAGGAAAAACTCTTTCAGTCTTCATATAGACACCTGACTGTTGTTTTAAGACAGACTTGAAAAGTTCTTTTATGTTGAATGATCATCAGATCCTCATCAGAACTAAACAGCAGATAAGTGAGATTTCAGTCTCTGATCTTTCTGTGTGTATGGGTTGGTTTTCCCAGAGTCAGATTTCAATATCCACAAATTAAGCTTAGATTCAGCATTTCAACCTCATAGTCAGTCTTTTATTTCAAATCTTGTGTGTTGCAGAGCTCATTTTGGCCTCCAACACTGTGAATTTAATGCTTAACATTAATATTATTGTGAAGTATGTTTATTGTCAGCAGGTTTCAAGTTTTTTTTACATGATTTTTGACATGTGGGCCGACCTGTGCTCTTATTTTCACACGCTGTTACTCTGACTAGAAGATCTGCAATAGAAGACAAAATTAATAAGCAGATTAATAATTGATCAACAGCCAGATGTCAAATCTCATATTGTCTCTGCTAAATACATAAATGGCTGATGACTGATACTCTCTGGTCAAACTACCAAACTAAAAATGGAAATATACAGCATATCCACCATAAAGCTGATATAAAAGTTACATGGATGAATCTAATCCCATATAAATAGATGTGGGCCTATAAAACCACTGGCTGTTAGTCTGGACAAACATGACAGACAGTTCTGCTCTGTGAGCTGCAACTCAAGCAATAACCTACTCAGAACAGTCATTTCAATGAAAGCTGCAAGCAGCGTTGAACAGGCCCTCGCGCCTCCCCACACGTCAGGCCGCAGCCTTTGTCCACTGTTTTTCCTGCTGCTGGGGCTGCTTTGCTGCAATTTCATAGGGGGCGCTATTCAGCCAATTTGCATCACTCATGGAATATTGTCATTTAGACGTGTTCAGGCCGGGAGTCTTATCAAACATGTAAAGTTTGGTGCAGACTGGAGCATTTACAATAAAGTTATAGAAACGTCCTCTGTCATGGTGAAACATCAAATCTCAACGGTGTGAGGATGAGAATTTTCTGCAGGGTGAGACATGTCTGTCTTGCTCACACCTGTGCCATCAAAATTAAGCAAGTTTTTGGCCCTTTCACTTGAGTGTCAATCACTAAATTGATAACTCTTAATGAGTTTGGTTGTAAAAGAAATTAATGTCCTAATTTTCATCAAGTCTATTTTTAGAAAAGTAAAGACTTTTAACCCACATAACCTGGTGAAAGTTTGATTAAAATGTGCACTGTCAGGTGTGTAGAGACAATAAGTAGCTGCAGCTGGACACAGAAAAATACTCATATATTTGAATGGAGAGTGTGAGCAAACCCACACTTTTTCGATCATTTACTGCTTCCACATAGTTTTGGACACAAACTTCATTTGAACTTTAAATGAGTCACAATGTTAACCTACAAATCTTGAGTTTACATGTGTTTTCTATCTTTTACTGTTTTGGCGATATTAGAGTGTGAGTTTTAAAGTCTTTTCTTGCTCCTCCTGTGATTTGATAATGAGTGTGTATTGCGAAATGTGTCACAGCACTGAGGGAGTGACATCATCAGGAGCAGCTGGAGAGCAGGATTTTAAGGTACTCTTCTTGTGAAATATCCTCATAAATCCCATGACTTTGGCCAAATCTTACATTAAAAACCACATTTTTTACATCCATGGAAGGACTGTTAAGGACTGTTGTTAAGCTAATGGGAGAAATTATCTGGACTGTGCAGCGCAGCAGCAGCAGGACACCGCCAGGGAGCAGCTGGAGAGAGAAGCAACCGAAGAAACAACCAGGAGAGTTAGCTTGTTTGTCATTGTTGCAAATGATATCAGACTGGTTAAGCAGCAGCCATAAAGTTCCGTTTACTAACAAATAAGATGACCAACAGTCACAAATGGATGTTATGACATGAATACTTCATCTCCTTGATAGAAAAAAGAGGACATCAGATAACGTGAGTCAGATACAGCTTCTCTCCCTCTGTCTCTTTGGTCGCTAATTTCATCTCTGATGGTTAAATGTCTCTCTGTGTGGCTGTTGTGTGAATTTATCTCCTTAACAAGAATGCAGCAGAGATATATATATAATGTGTTGTGGGTAGTTTGCTTGTTGAAGTTACAGTGAGCTGTCTGGACTCACTCATTCATGTGGAATTGATCCCGTTTTTAATTAAGTGCTTGTTCAGTCACCTGTTGATGTTGTGTGATTAGTGAATGATTGTGCAGGAGGTCTGGCTGCTTGCTTCTGACAGTTTCTGTTAGCTAATTAGCATCTAGCTGCTAACTGACATTAGCGGTGAATGTTTGTTTTGTGGCTGCAGGACAAGAGTGTGTTCATGTTTCTAAATTATCATCAAGTTTTGATGATGTGGACAGAGGCTGTTTCATTCACTACCGTGTTTAAAAGAGGAAGGTATCATGCCTCATATTGCAATAATTGAGCATTGAATATGTCATATATTTTATTTTATTTTATTTAAACATTTGACATCTTAAATGTTGTTTGTCTTGAATGTTTTCATTTAAGACCATGGGCAAAAGTTCATTGCTGTTTCGTGTTGCAAATGTGATACAGAATAAAAGGAAAACAAAGTTTTATTTGTCTCCCCCTTTTTTTTGCTGATCCTAAAAATGATCCAATCCGTGACTCAAATATGTGATGTGATCTGAACCATGACTTTTGTGATCCGTTGCACTCCTAGTGTTAACATGTCAGCTTTGTAGACTATATTTTTTATGTCGTGCACATAGATAAGAGTGTTTAAGTCATGTATTTGATACATGCATTAATACTTTCTGATGTGAACCTACACTTTCAGATCTGTGAATGTTTTTAGTGTTCAGTCTTTCTAGTATTCAGCACTGATCTGTTACTGTATCACATTATAAACTTTGTGGTACTTTATTTATTTCTGTATACTAAGAAGATACATAGGAAACACATGTAAATCATGTGATATCTTGTCTGTTTTTGATGAGAATATAAATCTGTCGTCACAATAGAACAATACTATAAATTTGAATGTCACTTTGTTGGTAAAATCACACATCTGAACCACATGGCTAAAATGAGCTCTTCTTTGTTTAGAAACAATATGTATATGCTAAATATCTTTAAAGAAGCAGCCTTTACACCACTCAGGGGTTTTTGTTTTTAAAAGCAATTTGTTTTATTGGCATATAACATTGCCCCCCACCCCTCCAATTTCATCAGGTGGGGGACAATGATATAGTTTGATGCGGTTTGTTGTAAGATTCCATATTGGTTTTCTTCCTGTCCTCCCCAATTTTTTGAGCCACCAGCCGCCACTGGTGTGGGGGTTGAATGCAGCTCATTTTTGTAGGATACGGCAGAAAGGCCTATATACATACAGTAGATTATTTACAAACTTTGTAAGAAGTTTGGTGTCATTATCATTTATTTTACAATAATTATAGGTGTTATATTTATAATTCAGTAGTGGGGATGACCTATGAGGGGAAGGGAAAAAATGGAGTGAGGGTGACAGTTTAGTGATAAAATGCTGTAGAAAAATACCATCAAAACTAAAATTTGTAGCTCTGTACTGCAGTTTTTCCTTCATTAGGGCCCGAGCACCTAGCGGTTTGCTCACACTCTCCATTCAAATATATGAGTATTTTTCTCTGTCCAGCTGCAGTTACTTATTGTCTCTCCACACCTGACAGTACACATTTCATTCAAACTTTGACGAGGTCATGTGGGTTAAAAGTACTTTACTAAAAATAGACTTGATGAAAATTAAGAAATTCATTTCTTTTACACACAAACTCATCAAGAGTTTTCGATTTACTAATTGAAATGCAAGTGAAAGGGCCAAAAACTTGCTTAATTTTGATGACACAGGTGTGAGCAAGACAGACATGTCTCACCCTGCAGAAAATTCTCATCCTCACACCGTTGAGCCCCCCCACGAAATTGCAGCAAAGCAGCCCCAGCAGCAGGCAAAATAGTGGACAAAGGAAGTGATGTTTATCTCCTTCTTGCACTGTCTGAAAACAGCCCGGGTCTGAAGACATCGATATGCTCGTGACAGAAGCCTTTCACATGCACCGCAGCCCGACGTGCGCAGAAACACGTGGGCCCGTTCAACGCTGCTTGCAGCTTTAATTTGTCTACCGCCTCAAGGTGGACAGAATATGTATAGGCTTTGTAGAAGTGTTATGGCAGAGCTGTTGTATAGGATTGAATTAGATTGCACAGGTGTTCCTATAGTGCTTGGTGAGTGTATGTTTGGTTATGAAAGCCAGTCTTGGTAGGTACAGTGAGGGACTCAGACAGCAGACATGAAACACCAGCAAAAGCATTCGAGGTGAGCGACATTCCATCCACAGATGTCTTCCCTGGTGTCTCACAAGCTCTCTACTCTGGTCCTCTGGAAACTCAGTAATAAAAGAAGATGTTTTGTTAAGTTTAAAACAGATGTCTTAAATAAATTAAGTAAATTCAGTGTGAATCTGTACTACTGAAGTTTTTACTACACATACCTCCATGCCCCTGACTGCTGGTACGTCTTGCCAGCCTGTGACAGGTGAACAAGGAAGCCAGAGTGGTGGTGCAAGTGAGTAGACCTGAAAAACATTGAGGCAAAATTCCCTGAAAAAGTCCCAACATATTATCCGTCTACTCTACTAGAGCCACATATGTAATGCTAAGTTGTGCACCAGCAAAGGCTTAACAAGGGAACTGTAATACAACTGCTAAAACTGTTCAAGACAGACTATTTTCACCATTACACATATTAGTTCTGTTGTAATTTATCTGTATTTTAGGTTAATCTTTCCTCTTAACTAGATGGTGTTTACATCCACAGATGAACAGTGTAGGAATTATAATTTTAGTTTTTACTTGTAACTAAAGTCCTCCATTCTAGCTGACCAAAGATCATTTGGCCAATTAAAATTAACTTCATCATGATATCTAACATTTGGTGTCAAACTGTTTTCAGTCATTGACTGTCTAAAGTCTGTGATCCCAGAGGACACTTATATCTTGCCTGGTGATTCTATGTCGGACCTGAACTATATACTGGACTTTTGCCTTTGGTCTGATTTTCTTCGAGTGACACTCCTGCTCAGCTGGACTGAAGTCAGGTGATGACAATGCCAGTGGGAACATCCCACTGCTGGGTCATAAAAAACTCCCCGACTGCATTTGCTGTATATTTACAATCATCCTCCTCCTGCATTGTCCTACAGTTGGCAGACTACCTCAAGAAGTAAAAGTTTAAACTGTAAAGCTGATCCACTTAGCAAAGCTTTTATGTCTTTAGTTGACACTTTTGGCTTTACTCAGTTGGTTCATGAACAAACTCATTCAAACGGCAATACTCTTGATCTGGTACTTGTGCGTGGTGTTATCATTTCAGATCTAGAAGTATTGCCATATCCATTGGCACTATCAGACCATTTTCTTATTAAGTTTCAAGTTGTTCTGCTTTGTCGGCATGCAGCTCCAGTTGATACCTACAGTATGCGCCGTATTGATACATCCACAACCACAAAACTCTACTCAACCTTCTACTCAAAACTCTCTCCCAGAATGACCTGAATCTCTTGATGTGTTCACGGATAAATTTAACTCCATTCTTCGTGACTTGCTTAACTCTATTGCACCGCTACTCACTAAGACCCGCTGTCTTAAAAAAAACGTCCCCCTGGTTCAATGATGAAACTTGTGCACAAAAACTGGTGTGTAGAAAGCTTGAATGCAAATGGCGTTCATCCAAACTTGAGGATTTTCTTTTAGCTTGGAGTAATAGCTAAATGATATACTAATGTATGCTCTCTGCTGCTAGGGCTGCCCACATCTCAGATCTCATTAACACTAACAAAGATAACCCAAAGTTTCTTTCTGACACAGTTGCAAAACTTACTCACAAACCCTCCCCTATAGTGAGCTCTCCTTTTACTGCAACTGAATTTCTTTATTTCTTCAATCACAAACTTGACTGTATTAGAGATGAGATTAGCAGCTCTCTACCTACCGGGGATGTTGATCCCCCTTCAAATCGAGTATTGGGTGCATTGGAGATCACCGCTGTGCTCTCACAATATGAGGCTGTCTCCTTGGACACCTTCTCTAGGTTGGTGCTTCCCTCCAAATCTGCAACCTGCCTATCTGCTAAATTTCCGCTAAATTGGTTAAGGAACTTCTCCCAATAATTGCCTTTCCCTACTCAACATTATTAATACCTCTCTCTCCTCATGCATTGTGCCCACCTCTTTTAAATCCACCATTATTAAACCTCAGCTCAAAAAACCTAACCTTGATCCTGATATTATCAATAACTTCAGACTGATATCCAATCTCCCCTGTCCTGGAAAGAATTGTTTCCACTCAACTAACCGACTACCTCTTGTTCAACAGTCAACTCGAACCTTTTCAATCTGGCTTTAGATCATTCCATAGCTTTGAGACTGCTCTTATGAAAGCGGTAAATGACCTACTGCTTGTCTCAGATTTGGACTCCTCTTCTGTTCTTATCTTTCTTGAATTAAATGCAGCAATTGATACTGTCGATTATAATATTCTTTTAAATTGCCTAGTGAGCTACGTTGGCAACTGTGGCTCTGCGCTTTCCTGGCTAACTTCCTATCTATCTGACAGAACTCACTGTGTCTCACGTAAAAATACTACATCTGAATAACCTAAAGTTAACTCCAGTGTACTGCAGGGCTCTGTGCTGGGGCCTTTGCTTTTTCTGTCTACATGCTACCTCTTGGTGAAATTTTCTGCAGCTATGCTATCAAATTTTTACATACCAATCACACCTGATAATCGTTCACAAATTGTAAACCTTGAATTATGCCTAGTCGATGTTACAAACTGGATGTCACAAAAAATGTTGCAACTAAAAGCCAACAAAACTGAGATGCTAGTTGTTGGCCCAAAATTCAAACTCCCTCTTCTTGCAGACCTTACTCAAAACTTCAGGGACCGCATAATTACCCAGAGCTTCACGGTTAAAAACCGTGGTGTTATTTTTGACTCAGCTCTCTCATCCAATGTTCACATTAGGGTAATCGCCAAGATTGCATTTTTCCATCTTTGCAATATCTCAAAAATCTGCTCTAATAAATCACTACATGGGCTTGCACCATCATATCTTTCTGACCTCATCACCCCTTATACTCCCCCTCGTGCACTCTGATCACATGATGCTGGATATCTTACTTTTCCTACAATCAAGAAAAAATCAGTAGGCAGTCGAGTGTTCTCCTACCAAACTCCCTATCTCTGGAACCAGCTACCTCTTACAATCAGAGAATCTACTTCTGTTGAAATCTTTAAATCTAGACTCAAAACATACTTATTCTTGCAATCATATGACCTGCCTTAAGACCACTGGTGTGATTTTGATATAATATTTTCCGTCGTCCCAGTCCGCTGGTGCGCCATGTGGTGGATGAATGTTGTGTATTGCACCCTTAATGTCTGTATGAAACTCACCTGGGTCTTGTGCTTCTCTTTATTGCCCTATACTTCTGGGTGCGTTTTTGAGGCTGTTGAACAGCTAGACTGTCTCACTAATATCTATATGTGATAGCATGCATGTGTCACATGATGGGCTACTTCAGATGGTTTTCTGTGTTTTGGACCCTCTTTAAATTTTCCATAATTTATCATTCTATTTATTTATCTTTTTTTTGTGTTGTCCCTCATTGATTCTTTTAATATTGTTTGATACTTTTAACACTGTTTTACTGATGTAAAGTGTATTGAGACACACTGGTGTGATTTCGTACTTTAAATACATAAACTTTAACTCTAAATTTAACTTCAATATCAGTGATAATGGCTAACGCTATATCCATAAAAACATGGATTTCTGTAAAGGGTTGCACCAGCTATGCATTTGGCATCGTAGCACATTGTAGTAACCTGTATCGATATTGAAATATCATATTAATAAATTAGGTCTCTACTGGATTACTGTGTTGCTAAATGGCAGCAATTAATGAGAGATGATGATTCTGTGTGGCAGAAAAACTGCTGCTTAACCATTAGTGGATATAATTCTGTGACATTTTATGATTGACACCTACCCTAGAGAAATGTGTGTAAATATTTAGGTACTCAGAGTAATGTTGTAACTTATCTCCGTGGTGCAAGCTTTTCTTTAAGTAAATCATAACTTAGTAATAATTTACATTATAACTAAGTTTGAACTTACATACAGCTGGTGCAACAGGCTGCAGCAGTTGTTTGTCTACTCTGCAGCTAAATGTGTTTGCTTGTAACAGGCTAATATCTACTCTATAACTGTCCAGATGCACTCAGGAAACATCTGCAGAAGCCTCCAGCTGCTGAAGAAGTTACATCTGATCTCCCATCTACTCCACTCTCTGAAGCAGGTCAGTTCAGCCAGATATTTGTTGTCTCTGTGTAATTGATAATACACTGCTATGTTGTCATCATTAATATCATTATTATTATTGAATGTCACAGTTACACCTTGTTACTAATTAAATGTAGGTGTTAGTCAAATGAAATAAAGTTTATTTGTACAGTGCTACTTTATATGCAGTAGAATGACACAAAGGACTGCAGTGGTGTAACAGTCTGGATGTTCTGTATGTTTGAATACAGCTACAGGTCAAACAACATCTAACATCATATCAAGCACTCCAGCTACCTGCAGTGAAACACAGCCTGCAGCAGGTGTCACTTATGTCAATATGGCCAAATCCAGACACAAATTTGCTATAATTCTATCAAATATTCACAGTTAGTTAAGAATATACATAACTCATCCTGCACATCTGGAATGTTTGGTCCATTTGTCCACAAATGGATGTTAGGGAACCTTTTTATTACGCCAGTACTTTGACCAAACCCTTAACCATTTCTAATCTGTCACAGTGGCAGAAAGCCATGGGAATTGCAGCTTGCACATAGATTTCATTTCTGTCATTTTCATTCTTTCATTCATTCATTCTTTTGTTTTTCATTTTTTCATTCATTTTTAAGGCAATATCGCCACCTATTGGACCTTTTTCACAAAAAATAAATAAATAACATGAGTTACAACTACACTGAACTAAAATTTAGGGAAGTTTCAAGTCAAATACCAATATTATCTATTATTAAATGGTGTCTTACATACATCATGGTAACACTAGCACAATAAAATATATTGAATCACAAATATCATTTCTTTTTTAAGAAAGGGAACATAGCTAACTTAAATACTAATCAATACTAGACTGTGACCATCTATATTTATTCAAGTACAGGACATATTAAAGCTAGAATAACTTATTCCCATCAAAAATAATTTAAACCTAGATTCTTGACCTTTTTTCAATTGAATAGTACTGATCAACAGTTATCTATAATTTATGCTTCAGATGTGTTTATTTCCTGATGTGTTGTAATTTATGAATAACTATAACTATATTAATAACTATATTTGCACGTATGTTTTAGATTTGCCTGCAGGTGAAGGCACAACCAGCACAACATACACTTCTACTACTCTACAGCCTGCAGACACCATCAACTAGAACATGTCCTGAAGTACATACAGATAAAAATACATGCATTAATACAGATTATGCATGTATATACACGGACACATACACCGATAGATATTATATCATTGCCATGAATTAAGGAACATACACATGTGCACACATATGCAACACATGTAAATTGATTGTTATGTGATGTAAATACTGTTATTATTGAGAATGTCACTATTTATTATGAGCTTTATTTAATTAATGTATTTCTGGTATTGATATGTTATGCCTATTTTAAGTAGAAAAGCCTAACCAGGGACAGGGGTTGCAAATTAGCTTGGGCTAGAAATCCTACATGTAATACATCTGTGTCATGTTGTTTTAACCTGTTACAATGTTTTTTGCATCATCCCTGACAAATAAACTAATAAATAAATAAATAAAAAAGTGAGTCCATGAAGGGAGTAGCTATAGATCCTGCTGCCCTGTCTGATATGATGAGGACAGAGATAGTCAGCAGAGGCCATATCAAGTAAAATAAGACTCTACATTTCCAAAATGAGAGGATGGACGAAGTTCCCACTATCACCACTCAGGGCCAGACTAGGAAAATCATTCAGGCCGGGAAATATAGCCTCAGTCAGGCCACTTTTTAAGCGGGGGGACTAGGGATCCCCCCACTGAATTTTAGTGCATGTGAATAACAAACTAATGAGCCAACAACTGATTAGTACTGTACAATACTGTAGTGTTATGAAACTCAAATAAAACCAAAGGTACATATCATTAAGGAGGGAGACGACACTACTACTACTACTGTGGATAATGTTACTCTCTCCACCTTCAAAGAGAAAAAAAAAGCAAGAGTACGCTATATTTTTAATGTACTATTATAATACAGCTAACCACCCTCTCCACCTATTCAAAGAACAGAGCAGGAGCACAATATCCTATTCAGGTTACTGATACACACACATCAGGAATTTGAATTCACCTGTTTAAATGATTTTTTTTCCATAAAATGACCCTAAACTGTATGCATTTGATTTTTCTCACATCTTGTACCTGCAGGTTGCTCTGTAGTAGTGGGCTTCTGTACTACTGTGACACCAATGCTGCTCTCCCAACTTTCAAAAAGAAAAAATACAAGAGCACAGCACGCCATATTTTTAATGCACCAATATAATTCAGTTAACAACTCCCTCTTCATCTATTCAAAGAACAGAGCAAGAGCACAATACCCTATTCAGTTTACTGATATACACAAACAGTTACCCATCAAAGGTTAAAATAGCCCTTTAACCAACACAAACATTAAATAACATAGATCTTTAAGTTTCAACAAATTACAGTACAAATTACCCACAAAAAACAACTACAAATGAAAATTAGGAAAATAATTTGTTTTATACACAAACTCATCAAGAGTTTTCAATTTACTAATTGAAATTCAAGTGAATGGGCCCAAAACTTGCATGATTTTGATGACGCAGGTGTGAGCAAGACCGACATGTCTCACCCTGCAGAAAATTCTCATCCTGTCAATCAAACTTTCAAAATAAAAGCACACCACACTCGTAAGAAATGTCTCTCATTTTTAAAAAGCAAATTGATCTGATCCCGACGGGCCAGAGTGCGAGATCCTGACCAACGCTGCTTGCAGCTTTAATTATTTTTATTTTTTCCTAAAAAAAACAAAACACTAGAATGTAACTTGTTTTTTTAAACTGTGGAGAGGTTGTTTGATATTGTCAGTTAAGAAGTTTTTCATCTTGTGTCGTGCTCATGTATCAGACAAAAATACACACAAACAGATTATTTGGATTTGATATTTTTAATACTGTAATGTTGAGACTTGTTGAGACTTCATGCAATCAACTGAGGTTGTTTTTACAACAGATCTCACATAGCAAAAAGTAGGAATCCACTAAAAGTGGTATGATTATTGGAACTATCAAAAACACTGCAGCCTGACCCGAGAACCAGATAGATCACATCTCCCTTTTCCAGTTGAAGAACAAATGCATTAGACACGGTGACATAACCATTGTTAACAACTTTATCCAAAGAGAGAGTAATTTGCTTGTCATTGTGATACAGTTTAATTCCTACTAAACTTGTATCACGTAGTTCCCACGCGTTGAATCTGAAGTAATAGGCTCCTCTGACTGGGGCTGTAAAGACACCTGCAACAAAGGAGGAATTCAGTCTTTTAATTGCTTTTGTCAGGCTTTATACGTGTGTGTCTAAGTCTAATTTGTTGCCAAGTCTGTGTATGTTAGACTGTGTTAGAAATCTAATCAAGGAGTCAATTCAGTGAAAACACAAACCAAACCAAATACAAATGAGAACTATCAAAGCTTTCACAGAAGAACCCATTAGAATAAAAAAAGACTGCCAAATAGAATACAAATAGCTACATAATACTTTAAAACATGTGCAAACTATGTAAAAGAGAAAGTCCCTTCACCATAATGGCATCATGTATATCCCAGTATAACATACTTTATCTGAAAGAGCTTTATAAGAGCTTCCAACCCAGAACTATCCTACCAAGAAGACAAGAAATACAAAAAAGGACAAAATTGGAAAAATGGCGAGACAATTTCAAGAGAGATATTCCACACTTGGACAACTAGGGATGCAATAAAAGTTATGCAAGAAAAGGAAATTCCAGAAAAAATGACAAGTTGGATCATAAATCTATAAGATTGTGTAATAATTCAAATAAAATCAGTGTGAGTGGGTGAAAGAGGTGTACGTACCTGTAGATGGGTTATAAGCCTGGCCGATGTTGGTGAAAATTTTGCTGAACTGAAGTGAGATGTCAGCACTGAAGGGTCCAACTGATCCTGCGTCAGTGAGGCCGACAGAAAACGCCACCTTTGGTTGTTCTGTGTGAATGTGGGAGACACACATAGAGAGAATATTTTCCTCACATCAATAACAGATGCAAAATGTCACTTCTGCCTCATTTAATAACTGTATTCATGTCACTCTGCACAGAGGAAGACCCTCGATTTACCGTTGCCATTCTCACTGCTACTGTAATATGACATTTTGATCATGATATAAGCAGCTCACCTGCATTCTCCGTCTCGAGCTCCTCCACCAAATTTTCACTGGCGTTCATTCTGGCCTCCAACACTGTGAACACATTGAAAGTTTTTTACCAAAAGGTCCATTTTGAATCTTAGATATTAATCTCAGTAAACACCTTAAAGATTTGGTTACATTTAACTCTTCAGATTGACAGGAAAAGCATCACAAACATGAATGAATTATATATCATTTAATAAAATGTAAATATCTACCTGCATTCTTGATTTCACTGTCTGTCAGTCTGGCCTGTATGTCTGGGATAAAAGCAGTAAATTAGTCCTAAAAGTAATGAATATGTGAACATTGCATGAATCTGTATAACATTATATGAATGAATCTTTATTTTCTGTCTCCAGCTTCTTGAAATACCAGTATGTGTATCTAATAAACTGGTAGTTGTGTGTTTTGCAGCTTACCGGTGTTCTCCCTCTGGAGCTCCTCCACCATTTTTTCACCAGTGTTCAATCTGGCCTTCAAATCTGTGAACACATTTCTAGTTACAATAGTGAAATATTTACAGTCCTTCAACAGTCAAGTATGAAATTATATGACAATTTGTAATATGTGATAATTGCATGAATAAAACCAGCTTTTCCCTGCTGTTTATTGTTGCCTCCAAAACTGTAACGTTTTTCACAAAAAGGTTAATTATGAACCTTCTATTGTGATCATTTTCTCACTAAATATGTTTATATTTCTATCATACGATGCTATTTTTGTTTTTTATTGATTTTTGTAGCTTATCTGTGCTCTGTCATGTTTAATTTTTTCCCATCAAAACATTATTAATGAAACTTACCCTCATTTGAACCTCACTAAGTATTTTCTCATCGCTAACATAATATACTCAGTTTGTTTTCACACTTTGATTTTTTTAAGCTTACCTATGTTCTCTCTCTGGAGCTCCTCAACCAAATTTTCACTGGCGGTCATTCTGGCCTCCAACACTGTGAACACATTTAAAACTCTTACTGTAAAGTAGGACAATGGTGAGCAGTTTTCACTTTTTTCCTTGATTACTATGTAGGTCTACCTGTGCCTTCATAAGAGGAGGAAATAAATTAAGATTAACATCCACATGTAAAATTTTATCAATATGTTGAACTTTTATCTGCTAAATAGATCTTTTTACCCTTCTTTCATCACTTTTGGACTTCACATCTGATAGACTTTAAAACAACATGTTTTCTAACATAAAAGGTCATTTTTACTTATTTACCTGTGTTCTCTCTCTCGAGCTGCTCCACTTTGTTGTCACTGGCGTTCATTCTGGCCTCCAACACTGTGAATGCAATTAAGGGGTTTTTTACCAAAAGGTCCATTTTGAATCTTAGATATTAATCTCAGTAAACACCTTAAAAATTTTGTTACATTTAACTCTTCAGCTTGACAGGAAAAGCATCACAAACATGAATGAATTATATATCATTTAATAAAATGTAAATATCTACCTGCATTCTTGATTTCACTGTCTGTCAGTCTGGCCTGTATGGCTGGGATAAAAGCAGTAAATTAGTCCTAAAAGGACTGTGAATATGTGAACATTGCATGAATCTGTTTAACATTATATGAATGAACCTGTATTCTCTTGCTCCAGCTTCCTCAGCTCCACACTGTGTTGGATCACCATGTCTCTCAGCTCCTTCAGCTCAGCCGAGATATCAGGGGTGATGTTAGTCTGATCACTGGTTGCTTTGACACCCAGGATCTCAGACTGAACCTCAGTCTGAGTGACATCATTCTCTGTCAGCCCTCCACTCTCACCCTGAGCCCTCGTCCAGTACAGACAGAGCAGCAATGCCAGAAAAGCTGCAGCACGCTTCATTGTGAAATATCACCTCTTTAGACAGCAAGATGCAGTCTGACACGTCTCGCTCAGTTCTCGTCTTTATATACACATAAAACAGGTCAATGAACTGCTGTATGAGAATGAAACAGGTGTCTCTGATAACAAATATAAAAATAACACCAAAGATCCTTGAACACTGAACTGAGTTTAAAGAAAACAACAAGTTAGAATGATGTTCTTTCCTTCAATATAACAACATTAAAGGACGGGTTCACAATCTTTCAAGTCTCTCTTAAAACAGCAGTCAGGAGCCCAAATGAACACTAAAATAGGTTTTTCTTGCCATAATCATTACTCCTGTTCATACTGACCATTAGAATATCAAAATACACTTATAATGGAAGTGATGGAGGACAAAATCCACAGTCCTCCCTCTGTGCAAACATGTCTTTAAAAGTTTATCTGAAGCTAATATGAAGCTTCAGCGTCCAAATGAGTCAAATCAAGTAGATATCTTTCAACGTTACAGTCTTTTTAGTGCCAAAGTCCCTCTTTTTGTTACTATACTTCCACCTGCAGCTCAACAGGGAAACACTGTCCGAGGAAACACAAAGAGGGAATTTGATGCTAAAAAGACTGTAAATGTGTCAGATATCCACTTCATATAGTTTAAATAGTTAAATAGTTTTGTCTGAATATAAACTAAAGGACATAATATAGTAATATAGTAGAATTAAATAAATAATCATTTAATACAGGTACTAACACTACACAACATCTCTGTTATCATAATGTTTTCACAAGCTGTTAAAAGGTTGAAATAGGTGAGATACAAAAAAATATATTTTTGTGGTTTAGTTTCTTTTAAGATAAGACTGTAGCAGCTGGTTTTGTCTCACTGTCTCTTGCACTACTTTTGAACTCTACCCCTCTGTTATTTTGAGCTGTATTTTATATTCTTTAAAGATTATCCCCTTTCCATCCTAGTTGTTGTGTGTCTTGTAGTTTGTTTGTTTTTAATTTCAGTGTAATTATGGGATTTGAAGAGCTATATGTTATGCTCTGGATCAGAGATTGTCATCATATCAAAAGCGCATTCTTTGTTTAGAAACAATATGTTTATGCTAAATGTCTTTAAAGAAGCAGCCTTTTCACCACTCTGGGTTTTTTGTTTTTGAAAGCAAATTGTTTTATATGTTGTTCAGTCAAACATTATAAACTGAGTCCTTCAGACAAAAGTACTTGAAGCCTTTGGCTAATCCTGCCATTCATTAACCCTTAAAATGATAAAACCTTGGTCTTTACAGGACCTTTGATTTCATCAGGTGGGGGACAATGATATAGTATGATGCAGTTTACTGTAAGATTCCATGTTACATTCTGCTTGAATATGAGTTGCTATAGTTCAACAGCTTATGTTATAAATGATGTTGGTGTATGTGGTGTTTTACAATCTTGTTCCATGTGCCCCTTTTTAACTTTGAGCAACTGCCCCTCTGAAGGTCTCTGCACAGCCCTGTTGAGTGACATCTTTCTCTGTCACCCCTCCACTCTCACCCTGAGCCGTCGTCCAGTACAGACAGAGCAGCAACGCCAGAAAAGCTGCAGCACGCCTCATTGTGAAATATCACCTCTTTAGACAGCAAGATGCAGTCTGACACGTCTCGCTCAGTTCCCGTCTCTATATACGAATAAAACAGGTCAATGAACTGCTGTATGAGAATGAAACAGGTGTTTCTGATAACAAATATAAAAATAACACCAAAGATACTTGAACACTGGACTGAGTTTAAAGAAAACAACAAGTTAGAATGATGTTCTTTCCTTCAATATAACAACATTAAAGGACGGGTTCACAATCTTTCAAGTCTCTCTTAAAACAGCAGTCAGGAGCCCAAATGAACACTAAAATAGGTTTTTCTTGCCATAATCCTTACTCCTGTTCATACTGACCATTAGATTATCAAAATGCACTTATAATGGAAGTGATGGAGGACAAAATCCACAGTCCTCCCTCTGTGCAAACATGTCTTTAAAAGTTTATCTGAAGCTAATATGAAGCTTCAGCGTCCAAATGAGTCAAATCAAGTAGATATCTTTCAACGTTACAGTCTTTTTAGTGCCAAAGTCCCTCTTTTTGTTACTATACTTCCACCTGCAGTTCAACAGGGAAACACTGTCCGAGGAAACACAAAGAGGGAATTTGATGCTAAAAAGACTGTAAATGTGTCAGATATCCACTTCATATAGTTTAAATAGTTAAATAGTTTTGAAGTCAGTTATCTGAATATAAACTAAAGGACATAATATAGTAATATAGTATAATTAAATAAATAATCATTTAATACAGGTACTAACACTACACAACAACTCTGTTATCATGATGTTTTCACAAGCTGTTAAAAGGTTGAAATAGGTGAGATACAAAAAAATATATTTTTGTGGTTTAGTTTCTTTTAAGATAAGACTGTAGCAGCTGGTTTTGTCTCACTGTCTCTTGCACTACTTTTGAACTCTACCCCTCTGTTATTTTGAGCTGTATTTTATATTCTTTAAAGATTATCCCCTTTCCATCCCAGTTGTTGTGTGTCTTGTAGTTTGTTTGTTTTTTAATTTCAGTGTAATTATGGGATTTGAAGAGCTATATGTTATGCTCTGGATCAGAGACTGTCATCTTATCAAAAGTGCATTCTTTGTTTGGTCTTTACAGGACCTTTGATTTCATCTGGTGGGGGACAATGATATAGTATGATGCAGTTTACTGAAAGATTCCATGTTACATTCTGCTTGAATATGAGTTGCTATAGTTCAACAGATTATGTTATAAATGATGTTGGTGTATGTGGTGTTTTACAATCTTGTTCCATGTGCCCCTTTTTAACTTTGAGCAACTGCCCCTCTAAAGGTCTCTGCACAGCTCTGTTGAGTGACATCTTTCTCTGTCACCCCTCCACTCTCATATAAACTTCAGATCAACCTTTAAATGCATTTTGCATGAAATGACTTTTGGCCCCAATGACTTACATTGAAAGCACATTTGAAGAGGATCTTTCAATATCCAGTATGAACAGGAGGAATGATTACAGTGAGGAAAAACTTTCTGTGTGTATGGGTTGGTTTTCCCAGAGTCAGATTTCAATATCCACAAATTAAGCTTAGATTCAGCATTTTAACCTCATAGTCAGTCTTTTATTTCAAATCTTGTGTGTTGCAGAGCTCATTTTGGCCTCCAACACTGTGAATTTAATGCTTAACATTAATATTATTGTGAAGTATGTTTATTGTCAGCAGGTTTCAAGTTTTTTTTTTTACATGATTTTTGACATGTGGGCCGACCTGTGCTCTTATTTTCACACACTGTTACTCTGACTAGAAGATCTGCAATAGAAGGCAAAATTAATAAGCAGATTAATAATTGATCAACAGCCAGATGTCAAATCTCATATTGAACTCGTCTCTGCTAAATAAATAAATGGCTGATGACTGATACTCTCTGGTCAAACTACCAAACTAAAAATGGAAATATACAGCATATCCACCATAAAGCTGATATAAAAGTTACATGGATGAATCTAATCCCATATAAATAGATGTGGGCCTATAAAACCACTGGCTGTTAGTCTGGACAAACATGACAGACAGTTCTGCTGTGTGAGCTGCAACTCAAGCAATAACCTACTCAGAACAGTCATTTCAATGAAAGCTGCAAGCAGCGTTGAACAGGCCCTCGCGCCTCCCCACACGTCAGGCCGCAGCCTTTGTCCACTGTTTTTCCTGCTGCTGGGGCTGCTTTGCTGCAATTTCGTAGGGGGCGCTATTCAGCCAATTTGCATCACTCATGGAATATTGTCATTTAGATGTGTTCAGGCCGGGAGTCTTATCAAACATGTAAAGTTTGGTGCAGACTGGAGCATTTACAATAAAGTTATAGAAACGTCCTCTGTCATGGTGAAACATCAAATTTTAACGGTGTGAGGATGAGAATTTTCTGCAGGGTGAGACATGTCTGTCTTGCTCACACCTGTGCCATCAAAATTAAGTAAGTTTTTGGCCCTTTCACTTGAGTTTCAATCACTAAATTGATAACTCTTAATGAGTTTGGTTGTAAAAGAAATTAATGTCCTAATTTTCATCAAGTCTATTTTTAGAAAAGTAAAGACTTTTAACCCACGTAACCTGGTGAAAGTTTGATTAAAATGTGTACTGTCAGGTGTGGAGAGACAATAAGTAGCTGCAGCTGGACACAGAAAAATACTCATATATTTGAATGGAGAGTGTGAGCAAACCCACACTTTTTCGATCATTTACTGCTTCCACATAGTTTTGGATACAAACTTCATTTGAACTTTAAATGAGTCACAATGTTAACCTACAAATCTTGAGTTTACATGTGTTTTCTATCTTTTACTGTTTTGGCGATATTAGAGTGTGAGTTTTAAAGTCTTTTCTTGCTCCTCCTGTGATTTGATAATGAGTGTGTATTGCGAAATGTGTCACAGCACTGAGGGAGTGACATCATCAGGAGCAGCTGGAGAGCAGGATTTTAAGGTACTCTTCTTGTGAAATATCCTCATAAATCCCATGACTTTGGCCAAATCTTACATTAAAAAACACATTTTTTACATCCATGGAAGGACTGTTAAGGACTGTTGTTAAGCTAATGGGAGAAATTATCTGGACTGTGCAGCGCAGCAGCAGCAGGACACCGCCAGGGAGCAGCTAGAGAGAAGCAACCGAAGAAACAACCAGGAGAGTTAGCTCTGTTTGTCATTGTTGCAAATGATATCAGACTGGTTAAGCAGCAGCCATAAAGTTCTGTTTAATAACAAATAAGATGACCAACAGTCACAAATGGATGTTATGACATGAATACTTCATCTCCTTGATAGAAAGAAGAGGAGATCAGATAACGTGAGTCAGATACAGCTTCTCTCCCTCTGTCTCTTTGGTCGCTAATTTCATCTCTGATGGTTAAATGTTTCTCTGTGTGGCTGTTGTGTGAATTTATCTCCTTAACAAGAATGCAGCAGAGATATATATATAATGTGTTGTGGGTAGTTCGCTTGTTGAAGTTACAGTGAGCTGTCTGGACTCACTCATTCATGTGGAATTGATCCCGTTTTTAATTGAGTGGTTGTTCAGTCACCTGTTGATGTTGTGTGATTAGTGAATGAGTGTGCAGGAGGTCTGGCTGCTTGCTTCTGAGAGTTTCTGTTAGCTAATTAGCATCTAGCTGCTAACTGACATTAGCGGTGAATGTTTGTTTTGTGGCTGCAGGACAAGAGTGTGTTCATGTTTCTAAGTTATCATCAAGTTTTGATGATGTGGACAGAGGCTGTTTCATTCACTACCGTGTTTAAAAGAGGAAGGTATCATGCCTCATATTGCAATATTTGAGCATTGAATATTTCATATATTTTATTTTATTTTATTTAAACATTTGACATCTTAAATGTTGTTTGTCTTGAATGTTTTCATTTAAGACCATGGGCAAAAGTTCATTGCTGTTTCATGTTGCAAATATGATACAGAATAAATAGAAAACAAAGTTTTATTTGTCTCCCCCTTTTTTTTTGCTGATCCTAAAAATGATCCAATCCGTGACTCAAATATGTGATGCGATCTGAACCGTGACTTTAATGATCCATTGCACTCCTTGTGTTAACATGTCAGCTTTGTAGACTATATTTTTGTATGTCGTGCACATAGATAAGAGTGTTTAAGTCATGTATTTGATACATGCATTAATACTTTCTGATGTGAACCTACACTTTCAGATCTGTGAATGTTTTAGTGTTCAGTCTTTCTAGTATTCAGTACTGATCTGTTACTGTATCACATTATAAACTTTGTGGTACTTTATTTATTTCTGTATACTAAGAAAATACATAGGAAACGCATGTAAATCATGTGATATCTTGTCTGTTTTTGATGAGAATATAAATCTGTTGACACAATAGAACAATACTATAAATTTGAATGTCACTTTGTTGGTAAAATCACACATCTGAACCACATGGCTAAAATGAGCTCTTCTTTGTTTAGAAACAATATGTATATGCTGAATATCTTTAAAGAAGCAGCCTTTACACCACTCAGGGGTTTTTGTTTTTAAAAGCAAATTGTTTTATTGGCATATAACATTGCCCCCCACCCCTCCAATTTCATCAGGTGGGGGACAATGATATAGTTTGATGCGGTTTGTTGTAAGATTCCATATTGGTTTTCCTCCTGTCCTCCCCAATTTTTTGAGTCACCAGCCGCCACTGGTGTGGGGGTTGAATGCAGCTCATTTTTGTAGGATACGGCAGAAAGGCCTACATACATACAGTAGATTATTTACAAACTTTGTAAGAAGTTTGGTGTCATTATCATTTATAATTATAATTCAGTAGTGGGGATGACCTATGAGGGGAAGGGGAAAAATGGAGTGAGTTTAGTGATAAAGTGCTGTAGAAAAATACCATCAAAACTAAAATTTGTAGCTCTGTACTGCAGTTATTAGGGCCCGAGCACCTAGCGGTTCGCTCACACTCTCCTTTCAAACGTGCGAGTATTTTTCTGTGTCCAGCTGCAGTTACTTATTGTCTCTCCACACCTGACAGTACACATTTCAATCAAACTTTCACCAGGTTACGTGGGTTAAAAGTCTTTACTTTTCTAAAAATAGACTTGATGAAAATTAGGAAATTAATTTGTTTTACACACAAACTCATCAAGAGTTTTCTGTTTACTAGTTGAAATTCAAGTAAATGGGCCCAAAACTTGCATGATTTTGATGCCACAGGTGTGAGCAAGACAGACATGTCTCACCTTGCAGAAAATTCTCATCCTCGCACCATTGAGATTTGATGCTTCGCCATGACAGAGGAAGCTGCTATAACTTTATTGTACATGCTCCAGTCTGCACCAAACTTTACATGTTTGATAAGACTCCCGGCCTGAACACGTCTACATGACAATATTCCATCAGTGATGCAAACTGGCTGAATAGCGCCCCCTACGAAATTTCAGCGAAGCAGCCCCAGCAGCGGGCAAAACAGTGGACAAAGGAAGTGATGTTTATCTCCTTCTTATATTGTCTAAAAACAGCCTGGGTCTGAAGACATCTACATGACAGAAGACCTTCGACTGCGCTGCGGCCTGACATGCACAAAGGCGCGAGGGCACGTTCAACGCTCCTTGCAGCTTTCATTTGTTCAGTTTTTGGTTTACATGTGGCATTGCTATGGTTTGCTTGTGGCTCGGATCTGGCAAACAGGAGTGAACCGTCCAAGTGCCATCATTCCATGCGGTATGCGGGCCACATGAAAGTGACGAATGTGGGCCAGATATAGGCCACAGCAATTTTGCCATCTGGGCTGTGTCGTATATTTGCCAGAACTGGCCCAGATTGTTGTAAAATATTTGGGCCATATGCACCATATCATATCCGGACCATTTTAGGCTCACTTCCAGATTAGTCAGTACCAATTGTGCCACATCTTTACCTATAGTGGCCCAATACTGTTCAACCATATTTAGGCCATATTCACCATTTCAAATATGGGCCATATTAGGCTCACACCCTGATTAGCCAGTGCCGGCTGTGTTGTATATTTTCCAGAATGGGTCCAGATATGTTTAAGATAACCGTGCCACATTTGCTGCACCATATGTGGGCCACTTTTGGTTTACACCTACATTAACTATTGTCGACTGTGCCTGATCTTTGCCAAAGGTGGCCCACATTTGTTTTGTGATATTTGGGCCATATTCACTATGTATCACATGGGCGACTTTAGGGTCACATCCAGTTTGCACATCGCCAAGAGCAACACACCTTTGCCAAAAATGGCCCACATTTGTTTTGGGATATTTGGGCCATATGTGTTATTTTACAGATAGGCCACTTCAGGCTCACACCAATTTTGTCCGGGCCAGAAGAAGGCCAGCAGTGCCGTATCATTGCCTGAAGTGGCCCACTTCCATATTCTATCTGGGAAGTTACCTCAAACTTCTTCTCTTTCCCCAAAGAGGATCACACCAGCCGTAAAGTGACTTAGAATATAAATCCTTCTCCCTAGATTGAGTCCATTGGCAGAGACGTGAAAGACACACTCAATGACCTTAAGAGACTGTTGCCATGCAGACAAACAGTCTATTAAAAGTAATTAAAATTTATATTTACCAGTTTCAGAAAGGAAGCCATTTCAAGGTACAAATGTGGGACATTTAATCTGTAAATTTTCTAAAATGATACACTGAAAATGTTTGATTTTAGGTTAGTGTAGTCAGGGTTGTCCTGAACTCAAATATGTTAGCATTTGTAAGGTTTTTTTCTTCCGACCCAAAATGAAAGAATAAAGTAATGTCCCTCATCATTTAGTGGTATGTTTCAATTTATAAGGGAGACATATAACATGCTTTATGCTTCCTGTGACTATAATCCAGTTAATCTAATTTCCATATATGTTTTCTGTATATGCCATGGATGTATACTATACTCTGTGTATTGTATTTGATGTGCTCAGGTAGAATAATGTCAGAGCCTCTCTTCAGGTAAGAGTTTCATACTGCAACACTTGTCTTTGGAAATTGAGACATCTGACAGAATAAAGTCGCTGACTCTTTGTTTCAATGCATTTACCATGAAGGTATACGCATGCACTCCAAATTAGGGGCAGGTACCTGAGGACAGGCTGATTAGCAGGATGAGACACACCTGGGCCTGGTGTGCCCCATGTATAAAGTCAGAGAAGCTGCCGGTTCAGAGCACATGGAAGACATCAGAGCGATCCAGTCTGAAGACCAACAAGAAGTTACTGTTCTCCACAGACCAGGAGTCTGAATGAAATGAAATGAATTAATGAATCTGTATTGTTGTTTGCTCCATGTTCAATAAGAATGAATAACAATAATACAGTCTAATTTTGTTTTGTTTTTATAACTCCACTTAGTATAAACGATTTGATTTTAACATTTTTATTTTACAAGGACTAGAGAGTCTCCTATAAAACGAGAAAAAAAGTGGCAGAAATAATTAAACATCATCAGCTTTTAATGAAGCTGATTTAATCAAGAAAACTTCATCCTAATAACACTAAAATTATCATGTAATTACGTGATATTTATCTTGTAATTACATGATAAGGCTATATATGTTGCAATTGGGAAAAATATCTCATTTACAATTACAATTTCTCAATTACAAAATTCTTATTTTTGCAATTACAAGATCTTTATTTTGTTTGATCTTGCAAGATTTGTTTCTCATCATTACACGCTATAAGTTTGAGAACTTCTAATTACAAGTGTCTTGTAATAACAAGCTCCATATCACATAAATATTGTAAGATTATCTGTGTTATCATTTAAACATCTTGGTTATTGTTTCTCTTTGTAAATCCTGTACTATGTACATTTTATGTCATTTGCTTTATTTATTTTCATTATGTTGATATTTTTTAAACATGAACTTGAAATGAATTGATGAATCTGTATTGTTTTTTTTTCCATGTTCAATAAGAATGAAAAACAATAACAGTCTCATTTTGTTTTGTTTTTATAACTCCGGTTGAACAATTTGATTTTAACATTTTTATTTTATAAGAACTAGAGAGTCTTCTATAAAACAAGAAAAAAAACTGGTAGAAATAATTAAACATCATCAGCTTTTAATGAAGCATCAGTTTGAATACAACAACATGAAGAGAAACAGAGAGCAGAGAGCAATAACATGATCAAAAGATACAAAATAACACTGATAAAAAATGACAGATATTTAAAAAGTAACAATAAGAACAACATCAGGATAAAAACTAAGTGCAATAAAAACAGAATATTAAAATTTTAGCTGCATTTAGTGTTCTTGTTATTTTGTCCATCTCTACAGGATGAGCGACTGTGACATCAGAAACCTTTCACTCAGCCAGCTTACCTACAGAAACACAGGTGGAGCGTTTTGTAGTGTTTTGCAGTGGATTGTGGGTAGTGTAGTGTTTCTCAGAAAATTAGAGGTCACTGGTGTGTTTCTTTTAAGAAGCTTCTGAAGTCTGCAGCAGCATTTAGAGTCATTTCTCAGCTTCATTACTGAGTCGAACTGTAGTGTTAATACTGTTTGTTTATTGATGAGCATCCACATGTGGACATAAACACTGTGTTTACTTCTGATTATTAAAAACTCCTCCTACACGTCATCTGCTGGTTTACCTATGTGCTGCATGGAGAAGAAACTCACAGTTTCAGTGAGCATGAAAACCCTAATTTCATTCCACTAAAAAAGAAAAAGATGGACACATTGCATAATTATGTGTCACGTTTCTCATAATTATGACTTAATGATCTTAATTCCAAATCACAAGATCCCGCCAAAATAATAAGACAATAATCTCATAATTATGATATACTTACTTTCATAATTACAAGATCTTTGTTTCATTATTACAAGATGTGTATCTCATAATTATATGAAAACTATGCCATAATTATGAAGACATTATCTTCTAATTACAAGATCCATATCTCATACATATAATCAAAGTATTTCAAGAAAACTAAATCCTAATAATACTAAAATTATCTCATAATTACAAGATATTTATCTTGTAATTACATGATAAAGCTATATATGTTGCAATTAGGAAAAAACCTCATAATTACAAAATTCTTTTGTAATTACAAGATCTTTATTTTGTCTGATCTTGCAAGATTTGTTTCTCATCAATACACAAAATAAGTTTTAGAGCTTATAATTACAAGTGTCTTATAATAACAAGCTCCATATCACATAAATATTGTAAGATTATCTGTGTTATCATCTAATTACAAAATATTTCATAATAACAAGGAATCTATAACATAATTACAGTGAAATTATTTCATAATTACAAGATCTTTATCTTCTGAAGATATACATCATATATATCTTACAGTGTCGAAAAAATCCTATTTTTAAGATTCTTGACTCAAAATTACTGTATTTTACAATTATTAAAAAACACTCAAGATTATGATATAATTACAAGGTTTGTATCTAATAATTAGGGAAACTTTATCTTGTAATTACATGATCCATATTTTATAAATATGTGAATTAGTATTTTATAATAGGAAGAAAACTGTCAAAATTACAAAGAAATTCTCCTTGTTATTACATGATGTATATCTTTTAATTACAAAATAAATCTCATAATTTTAAGATCCTTGTCTCAATTAACAGATCTTATCTTGCAATTTTATCAAAACCTAGTCAAAATCTTCATAATTGTAATTAATGACACAGTCCTTCTCTTACCATTATTTCATATTTGCAACTGAACTATCTAATAATTTCAAGATCTTTGTCTTATTACAAAATCTTAATACTATCTTGAACCTGATTATGTATTTAAAACATCAGCTTGTTGTGATTAAAAGATTGTATAATAACGGTAAGATACAGAGATAAAGATCTCCAAATTATAAGATGCTTTCTCATAATTATGAGATTCAAATACGAAAGTTATAATTATGAGAGATTATGAGGTCTTAAATTTTTGTTTTTTGTTAAAGCTAAATGTTTTCCAAGTTCAGCCTCTGCTTCCCACAATGCATCTATGGATCACAGACTGAAATATTAAAACACACTTTAAAGAAAATACAAAAGACAATGATCCAGATATATCTGGGAGTGTATTTGTAGTCTGTTTTTCCATAAATCTCTCTACCTGTCTATGTTTCTCTCCATACTTCTACCTGTCTGTCTACCTGTCCTTGGCGGAGCGCAGGTCAGTGGTGATTGGGTCGTGCTGGATGGTCTGGTGCAGCATCAGAGCCAATAAACCGGCTCGATTCGTCATCGCCGTCCTCAGATTCCTCTCCTGCTCGAACAGCTCATCCAGCTTATACCACTGACAGACAGACAGGTAGAGAGACAGACATTAATGTCAAGGCCATGGACTTCAAATGTTCCCCAACAAATCAAAATTCTTTTTTTTTTTTTCCCTGAATTTGTTTTGTGGAAAGTCCCTGAACACTACAGTACCCATAAGCCTCAGTGACTGTTGTTATGGACAGCGGTGGAAGAAGTATTCAGATTCTTTATTTTAGTAAAAGTAACAATATAGAAATGTAAAAATACTCCATTACAAGTAAAAGTCCTGAATCAAAGATCCTACTTAAATAAAAGTATTATTAGCATAAGTATTATGAGCTTGATGTAGTTAAAGTATTGCAGTAAAAGTACATAAGTATTATGAGCTTGATGAAGTTAAAGTATTGCAGTAAAAGTAGTGGTTTGGTCCCTCTGACTGATATATTATTATATATGACGTCATTAGATTGTTAATACTGAAGCATCAGTGTTAGAGCAGCATGTTACTGTTGTAGCTGCTGGAGGTGGAGCTAGTTTACACTACTTTATATACAGTTAGCTAGTTTAGTCCAGTGGTTCCCAACCTGGGGGTCAGGCCCCTCCAAAGGGTCAGCAGATAAATCTGAGGGGTCGTGAGATGATTAGTGGGAGAGGAAAGAAGAAAAAATACAGTTCTGATACACTGTTTTCAGTTTTTGGACTTTGAACATATAATAAATGATCATTTGAACATTTATTGAAATGAAAGCATGTGAGAAGTTTAGAGGGAAAAATCACTATTTGGTGGAGCTGTTAACAACTCATAGACATGTGAAATGTGACCCCGACTACACACTGCTTTTTGTAAGACGTCAGAAGCCAAAAAGGTTGGAAACCACTGGTTTCATCTTTAACAATGTGTTGTATTTTAAAAGCTTGTTATATTATCCATTGTGTCAAATCTTCATCTGAAAAGTAACTAAAGCTGTCAAATAAATGTAGTGGAGTAGAAAGAACAATATTTCCCTCTGAAATGTAGTGGAGTGGAAGTATAAAGTAGCATCACATGGAAATACTCAAGTAAAGTACAAGTACCTCAAAATAACTTAAGTACAGTACTTGAGTAAATGTACTTAGTTACTTTCAACCACTGGCTATAGACAAATTTGTGTTGTAGGTGGAAGTAAACAAACCTCTATCACTGCGTTTAACACTGTAATGATTGTAAAGGATTTTACTTAATCTATCCAGGAGATCCTGTAGAAGCAATTACATGTTGAACATATAAAATAAAAGGTTATAATCCACAAACTAAATGTGTTCTAGCTTAAACTTTTCTGTTCTGTGATGTTATCAGCCGCTAAAACAACAAGCTGACACAAGCCTGTGATCCATTAAATCTGTTTGACTTTCATAAATCTCCATTAAATCCTCATGTTTCATTCTGAGCGGCATGCTGACAAAGGACCAACCAGGGACCACTAAAGACGGAGTGGTCTGCCTACACAGGGCCAACAGTGAGCTGCCACCCCACTAATCTCTGTAAGCTTAGTGCTCATGTATCATGTGTTTCAGATATGTATAAAATGATACATTTCTTCTGATTACAATGGCAGAAATCAGGAGATTGATGATTGAAAGTGCTTTCACATCCAGACTGTGGAGGTCGGAAAGAAGCTACATTCATGTTAGTTTTTCAAAATTTCCCACTCATGTTTTAAGACTGAAGAACTTCCACATGCACACAGACAACCTTCGTCTGTCCACCATGATGAACACAAACATCTCTGCTTTCACTGTGCTGCTACTAAAAGCTGATGTTAAAGTTTTGTTGAGAGTTCAGTACCACTCGGACTCTCTCAAGGTCGACCTCGGCACGGCGAAGTTTCTCCCAGCAGTAATGTTTGTTACACTTCCTCTTAGAAACCCGACAGAACTCTCCGGTGGGCTCAAAGACATCTTTAACCAGAGGACATCCACACACCTCGTCTGCTGGGACCTGAGGGACAAACAGTTTATGTTAGCTGGCTTTACTAAATTCTGTTTTAGTTTTTGTTGTAAGTTTCTATTGTGTATCTTTTCATATGTTGAGTTATTTCATTGTTCTGATCTTTATACTTTATATTTTGTTTTGCTTTTTCTCGTTTTATTGATCAATCTGATTTTAAATTGCTATTTTTTTATTGCTGCTGTTTTTGTGTGAACTGGAAGTCTAGAAACCACTTTGTGGAGGCTAATGGTAATCCAGATTGCTACCTAGCCACATTAGCTAACACATTTTTCCTATGGTTTCAGTCACAAAGCACCAATCATTATCAATGTGAATCTTTAGTTACTGTTAATTGTGAGAGAACACTATTGAAATGAAAAACAGGGTGGGAGCTAATAAAGTAACTAGCTTCATTAGCTAGTTTGGAAATGTTAGCCAGCCAGACTTTAACATTCTGTTTTCTACAAGGATAAACCATTTTCTCAGTTGTTCTGGCTCAGTCTCCAATAACAATCAGTGGTGTAAAGCAGGACTGGCAGTTAAAGGGCTCAAACAAGCCAAAAACACCAATGAGCTCAATATGAAACCACAAGAAGAGAAAATAACCAGCAGATAAACAGCATTTTGTGAACAAACTGTTGAAATGATGAGGTGATAAACTGAGTCGTACCTTTGGATCTCTGGAGTGTTCAGGACACAAAACCTGCAGCCGCTTACAGTATGTCTTACTCTGAGGGTTATACACATCACAGAACAGCCGGGTGGCTCTGAAAGACCGACGGACAAAGACAGACAGGTCTTACTCTAAGAGCATATAACTCTTCCAATGAAAGACAGACAGGCAGACAAACAGGCGTTCTTACCCCTCTATACGTGTTGGGTACATGGAACCAAACGATGTCTGACTCTCATACTGCGGACAGACAGAGAGTGAGACAGGTCAGTTAAATGTTTCACTTTACATGAAAGTTAAAACTTTGTGAACATTAAGCTGTTGTTGTTACTGTCTGTCATCATGTAGATGCTGTCATGTGCTAAATCACTAGTTGTGACGCACCTGATTTCTTGTGACCCTAAAGGAAGTGACACAACTGACTTTTGGGGACCCTAAAGGAAGTAACACATCTGACTTCTGGGGACCCTAAAGGAAGTAATGCACCTGACTTCTGAGGACCCTAAAGGAAGTGACACACCAGACTTCTGGGGACCCTAAAGGAAATGACACACCTGACTTCTGGGGACCCTAAAGGAAATGACACACCTGACTTCTGGGGATCCTAAAGGAAGTGACACACCTGACTTCTGGGGACCCTAAAGGAAGTAACGCATCTGACTTCTGGGGACCCTAAAGGAAGTAATGCACCTGACTTCTGAGGACCCTAAAGGAAGTGACACACCAGACTTCTGGGGACCCTAAAGGAAATGACACACCTGACTTCTGGGGACCCTAAAGGAAATGACACACCTGACTTCTGGGGACCCTAAAGGAAGTGACACACCTGACTCCTGGGGACCCTAAAGGAAATAATGCAACTGACTTTTGGGGACCCTAAAGGAAGTAACGCACCTGACTTCTGGGGACCCTAAAGGAAGTAACACACCTGACTTCTGGGGACCCTAAAGAAAGTGACACACCAGACTTCTGGGGACCCTAAAGGAAATGACACACCTGACTTCTGGGGACCCTAAAGGAAGTAACGAACCTGACATCTGGGGACCCAAAAGGAAGGGATGCTTCTGGGGACCTTAAAAGAAGTGAAACACCTGACTTTTGGGGACCCCAAAGGAGGTCATGCTTCTGGGGACCCACCTCTGTTTTCCTGCTCTTTAAAGACAACTGATGGACACAAGTGTCTTGACTCTGTTAACTGACCTTAGCATAGCATCTCTCCATGTGTCGCAGCGCCACCTTTGGGTTGATGGGATGACTGCAGGAAACACAGAAAATCTGAAGGTCTGTGTCATCACCATCACCTTCAGTCACCTGTAGACAGACAGAATTAAGAGATGAACAGATGAAAAGGCTAAAAGCTATATCTCTGTGTCTTTCTGTCCCTGTGTTACCGTCTCATACCTCCTCGTCTTGTTGGACTTGTTGCAGTTTGGCGTTGGCGATGATGCCTTCGAGCTCATGGAATCGTTTCTCCATCAGAGTGAGACGGAGCCTGGCCGCCTGCTGCTCTTTCCTGATTCGCTCCAGCTGTCTCCGCCCCATCTCCTCGGCAACACAGGGACTCTGCTGCCACTGCTGGATCCTCTGAGGGAGGATCTCATAGATACGACTGAAGGACAGAGAGACAGACAGTCATCCCTGTTTGTAGTTAATTTACATTGAGTAGTTACACTGAGTTGTCAGCAAACTGTTTAGTGCTATGTGTGGTTATTCGTAGATATTGTATTTTTGTATTTTTGATTTGTGTTTGATTAACTTACACAGTTCTGTTGCTGAATTTTGAGTTCAGTTCTGTTTTGTTGACCTCTCTAAGTTGATATTCACCGTTGATTTGTCTTTTTTGGGTTAAATAAAACCCACCTTTTTTTAACTTGAAACCCTCCATCCTGTGCCTTCATGCTTGGTCCCTAACAAGGTGTTAAAGGTGAGTTACAGGTTTTACATGTGTGTTACAGGTGTAACAGGTGTGTTGCAGGTATGTTATAGTTGTGTTACAAGCATGTTACAGGTGTGTTGCAGGTGTGTTTCAGGTATTACAGTGTGCTACCGGTGTTACAAGCATGTTACAGGTGTGTTGCAGGTGTGTTTCAGGTATTACAGTGTGCTACCGGTGTTACAAGCATGTTACAGGTGTGTTGCAGGTGTGTTTCAGGTATTACGGTGTGCCGCAGGTGTTACAGGTGTGTTAGATGTGTGTTTCAGGTGTGTTACAGGGGTTGTTGCAGGTTTTACATGCGTACTACAAGTAATATATGTGTGCTACAGGTGTGTTCCAGGTGTACTGGGTGTGTTGCACGTATGTTATATTTGTGTTCCAAGTGTGTTACAGGTGTGATGCAGGTGTTACAGGTGTGTTGTAGGTGTGTTACAGGTGTGTTGCAGGTGTTACAGGTGTGTTGTAGGTGTGTTACAGGTGTTACAGGTGTGTTACAGGTGTACTACAGGTGTGCTACAGGTGTACTACAGGTATGCTACAGGTGTTAGAGGTGTTACAAGTGTGTTACAGGTGTGCTACAGGTGTTACACGTGTTACACGTGTGCTACAGGTATGCTACAGGTGTTAGAGGTGCTACAGGTGTGTTACAGGTGTGTTACAGGTGTGCTACAGGTGTGCTACAGGTGTTACAGGTGTACTACAGGTGTGCTACAGGTTACAAACTGTGTGAGGAGACTCACTTGGCAGCGAGCTTCATGCCGCAGTCCTCTGAGCAGTATTTGGAGTTGACCCTCGCCAGTTCGACGCAGCCTGGACCCAGACACTGGCGCATAGCCCCACCCACTTCCTTAACCCCGCCCTCTCCTCCTCGCTCGCTGTGCCGCACACGCTCCCTATGGCGCTGCTTCGCTTTGTGACGACGCAGCTTCACCTCCTCTTTAGGAGCAGAGACAGACTTCTGCAGGGGACAACATCATCAGAGTGTAAATGACATCATCAGTGACATCATCCATCCTCTACTACTTAAAGAAGCTGTCACCTTCTTCTCTGTCTTCTTTTCTCGTCTTTTCACGTGCTTCACCTTCACCGCCTTCTTCCTCATAGAGTCTGACTGACCGTCCTCTTCCTCGCTGTGCCACACCTGCAACAAAACAACGCATCACACCACAGGAAGTCCCGGTTCTGAAAGCTGATTGGTCAGAAATACTCACCAGGTCTCTGTATCCGGCTGCTTTGTACTGCTCGTACAGCTCCAGCTCGCTCTCACTGAACACCATATCCTCCCCCTCCTCCTCCTCCTCCTCCTCTGTTTGATGCCCCGTCCCTTTCCTCGGGAGGCCCCGCCCTCTGCCGCCGCTCCGACTCATCTCCTCGTCTTTGACACGAAGCATCTTCTGCTCGAAAGAAACAACAACGATTTAATCAAATCAATTCTCAAAGAAAATAAATGAATAAACAAAATTCAGACAATATGACAACAACAAAGGAGGATAAGAATCACCGATCTGTGAATATTTTGATGACTCACCCGGGCTCGGACCTCACACTGCCTCAGTCGACACTTCTGTCGGATTTTGTTTGGACCTCCAAACTTCTTCATGTCTTTGCAGAAGTCACACTGAGCACAGTCCTCCGTCCTCAGACAGGCGTCACACTCACCGCACATCCGGGCTGAACGTTTGATCTGTACGACAAATGTCACAGAAATATCATATATATATATGTTATGTTATCAATACAGACAACAACCAGAAAATATTTACATTTCCTACAGAAGATTTGAACGTGCTGCAGATGCAAACACTGTAAACAGCTTCAAGTGTCTACAAATGTTCATTCTTCTCAGAAATTACTGTGCAGGAGTTTTCTTAAAGGAGCATAAGAGATGAAAACAGTTCTCAACTCAATTAAAAATCGAACTGTCAGTTAAAATCAGCAACCTTTTTAGTTGAAATGACAGACAGTGTGTGGACTGCATGTAGTTGAAGTGTCAGTTGGTGTGTAAGTGATAAAAGTGTCAGCTGTTATATAAGCAGTGACAAAAGTTGAAATGCCAGTTGAAGATTAAAAATCCTTAAAGATTCCTTATATAAACTACTGGTTAAATGAATCCACAGTAGAAACACACCATGGATGTATTAAGGAGAACTGTATACCGGACTCAAAGATGGCGCTCCATTCATTCTGATGAAAGTTGCTCTGTGGCCTATGAAGCCAAAAAAATCAGCTTCCGGCTTTGAAGAAATTACCCGAATGTTCCTCACGCTTTGTGATTTTTGGGCCCATTGAGCATGCTCACTAGAGACTTGCGCTGCAGACTTTCCAAATATTATCGGACCAAATGGATCAATTTCTGATAGTAAAATGAGTCATTTCACTCAGAAACATTTATTCATCAGCTCCTTTTCCAATGATTGTGTGCAGGAAAAATACTTTTTGGGCCAGTGTGGATCACATGACAGACCCGGAGGTTGTAATTACACGATTTGGTCACAATGTCAAATTAGCTTCACAGCCTGGCGTTGTTCATGGGGGCCTGAAACATACAAAGTAACTTCCTGGTTACCTGTGAGCCCCGCCTCCTGTCCATCTTGGGTTGGGGGGTGGAGCTCCCGTCTCCTTCAGGTTTGTCCTCCCTCTCTGGCTCCGCCTCATTGTCCTCCTTCTCCTTGGTCTTCTTCTGACGGTATTTAATCTCCAGAGACGAGTCTTTGTCTGCAGAGGACACAACAGACAGCTAAGAGACAACCTGCTGACTCAAACTGCCAGAAGAAACACATTAAATATCACCAGAGTTCGACTTGATATATTTCAGTATGAGCTTTAAGTGATTTTTGATATTGGGGACACTGACCTCTGCAGGACGGACAGTACCACACTCTGATGGCTTTAGCTGCTTTCTCTGAAACTCCGATACAGTCTCCATGAAACCACTCACTGCAGCTGTCACACCCTCTGACACACAGACAGGCTAGTGTTAACAGATGGATGGATGGATGGATAGATAGATAGATAGATAGATAGATAGATAGATAGATAGATAGATAGATAGATAGATAGATAGATAAATAGGATGAGATTTTTTACATCATGAAACAGTTGATGTCCGGTTTCCTGCAGACACAGTATACAGGAGCATTGGGGAATCCTATGGTAACCTTTCCTCTTCCTCCTCCTCCTCCTCCTCCTTCCTCCTCCTCTTCCTCCTCTGGACTTCCTCGCTCTGCTGCTGCCTCCTCAGCCTCAAACACAACAGAACAGACAGAAGAGGAACACAATACAGACAAGAAAAGTGTTGCAAAATCAGAAAACAAGAATGAACACCAGCGGTGGGAGAAGTATTTAGATCCTTTACTTTGGTAAAAGTACCAGTACAGAGATGTAGAAATACTCCATTACAAGTAAAAGTTCTGCATGAAAAATCACTACTACAGTAAAAGTACATTATTACTATTATTATATATGACATCATTAGATTATTAATAGTGAAGCATCAGTGTTAGAGCAGCATGTTACTGTTGTAGCTGCTGGAGGTGGAGCTAGTTTACACTACTTTATATACAGTTAGCTAGTTTAGTCCAGTGGTTCCCAACCTAGGGGTCGGGCCCCTCCAAAGGGTCAGCAGATAAATCTGAGGGGTGGTGAGATGATTAATGGGAGAGGAAAGAAGAAAAAACAAAGTTCTGATACACAAATCTGTTTTCAGTTTTCGGACTTTTTCTCTAATTTTTGATTTTTGCTGAAATATTTTGTAAGCCGCCAAAAAGTTTTGAAGCCACTTGTTTCATTTTTAACTAATTTTTAAAAGCTTGTCTTTGGACGGAGAGTAAACGGACCATTTTCAGAGTTTTTCTCTTGTTTAACCCGGACTAGGATCTACGGACCGTTTAAAACTCAGTTTCAGATTTATTAAACATATTTCTATCCATGAACACGGAAAAAAGGCGGATTTAGCCGTTTTTTCCTTAATATTTACCACATGAGACCAGGTCTAGACTTGTCAAACTGGACTACATTAACGCGGAGTCTCTTTATTTTTTCAGATTGATGAAATCTCTATTCAGTTCATAAAAACAGAAAAAATGGCGATTTCACTTTATGTTTCATATTTCTGTTTTCTTCAGTTCCGCCCGGTCAGTCTGTTGTTTCACTGTTAAACCAAACTCCGTTCATTCTTCTGCATTAATTAATCTGTTATTTCTGTTTGTGTTTGTGATGCTGCAGGATATTAAAAAATGAGTCCAGCTGCTCCGTTATTATTCTGCATCAGTCCAACACATCTGTCTGTGATCGTGACGACGAACATCTGTCAGACTCACCATGATGCAGCAGCGACAACAAACTGTCCTCCGGTTAAATCCTCATCAGGGTTCCGCTTTCATTTCACTTTATTCTTCATGCTTTTAAACATCTGCAGGAATCTCTTTGTTTCATCTTCATCTTCGTCCTCTTCTTCTTCTTCTTCTTCTTCTTCTGTGCGGGGGAAATAAAGCAGCAGCAGTCAGACAGGAGCCGCCGCAGCAGCGACACCTGCAGGACGGAGACTGAACTACACATCTGCCACTTTAATATGATCAATACATAATGAGCAACAATTGCCCAGGTTATGTCTGACATACACTCCCAAAGGCAAAAACATCTTTCCCCAGTTATTCTGGTGATAACAACAGATCTATAAGAGATTTTATTACATTACATGTGATTTCATGTTGGAACCAGTTTGTGGATGATATGCTATGAAATAAGGTTTCTACCTAATTGATACTTAATCACCAATTAAGTGAAGGAAATTTTTTTAAAACTCATTCATAAATTCTATCCATCTAAAAACTATGCTAAAAAGATTTAAGAGAAACGCTGGTGTGAATTGTAGTTTCTGTTATTTATTATTTATTTTTTCATCGCCCAAATGTGAATAAAATGTGTTTTCATTACTGAAAATATTGACGACAGTTTTATTTCACTTTGGAAGAATTTATTGTTTGGTCTCTTGGAGAATAATACAGAGAAAAACACTTATGTGTATATAATACAGTCTTATTATTATAATAATGGCTAAATTCTATATCCATAAATATAAATGTACAGGTAGGAAAACGTGCTTTACTGCCTTTAGTAAAGAGTTCAAACAATATAAAAACAAAAAGCAATTATAACTGTAACAGCTTGTACTGCGTTAAACATTTTTTATATAGATCTTCATCCCTCCAGCACTAATCTGTAAAGTGAACATTTTCTTTTACATTTTTAAACTTTTATTATGTGTATCCGTCTGTACATGTTATAATATGTAGAAATTGTTTTTGTTAATAAAAAAATACATAAACAGTGGTGGAAAGTAACTAAGTACATTACATGTGCTTTCATTTCCTCTGTGCATGTGTTGTGGATCTGTTTCACTCTCTCTGGTGATCCTGCTGTGGTGCTAGCATGTGTGTGTGTGTGTGTGTGTGTATTGACTGAATGAATGAATGTGACTGTGTAGGTGGTTCCAGGGAGCTGATTGGTTCCAGCCTCCCAGTTTGCAGTTTTAAGGGCCGGTTTCCATCAGCTCCTGCAGGTTCACCTCTCTCTGCTTCCAACCAACATATTTCAGTGTGAAATGTTGTATGTAGATTTGCCTATGTGACATACGAGCCCAGGTTTGGTAGGGATGGGTAGTATTTTTTTGTTTAATTCCATTTTTCTCCTGTTTTTGTCAGGGTAGGAGTGAAGTTAGTGATTTGTCTTTTTGTTCCTGTTGTTTGAAGAGGTAATCCCAGGTTGTTCAGCTTTGTTTCCTTTTTGTTTATTGTTTTGCTGTTAACCCACCCTGAAGCTAAAAGATTGTTAAAATAAACCTTTAATAGGCTGCAATTTTCTGTTGCTGGTGGTTGTTGGGAGCAGGGAGGAGGGGAGTCTTTAAAATAAATAACTGTTTAAAGTCCAAATAATAATATTGGTTTATATCTCCAATATTTCACAAAAATGCAAATCTTAAAGAAAAGCTCTGAAAAAATCATCCATGTTTTTTCTTCTTTTTTACTCAATCAATCATCACAAGACCCTTCAGATTTATTTTATAACCCACATAAAGCAGTTTAAACTCGCTCCACCTCGAGCAGTTGCAATAATAAAATGCTGCTGATGCATAAACTCATCAGTATTAATAATGTTCTTTGTTACATTTATTTAATATATCAGTCACAGCCTGATTTTCTGAACACCAGTACTTTAACTTTAACGCTTTAAGTAAATTTAGCTGATAATACTTATGTACTTTTACTTAAGTAGGATTTTAAATGCAGGACTTTTACTTGTAATGAAGCATTTTTACATTGTGGTGTTGATACTTTTACTTAAGTAAAGGATCTGAATATTTCTTCCACCACTGTACATAAATTATTTTACTGGCAAATTTTCATATTCATGAATTTACAGGTAAAAAGTCGAACTTCTTGGTTTTCACGAAGGAGGTCAAACATTGATTCAATTTGATGAAAAACTATAAATAATGTTTTTTGTTTAAAACCTTTATATGAGCTATAACTCCCCCTCGCTCAGTTTGTTTGTTTGTTTGTTTCTATTTTTCTTCTGCAAACCACAAGATGAATATTTTGATATTTTGTACATTAATATACATAGGAGAATTGTAATTGTTTTATATGTCAATAAAGAAATAAAAAAAATGGCAAAAAAACCCCCCACAAATACATAAATACATAAATAAATGTATTAAAACAATCATAATGTTGATATATTTTCATTTGAAAAATAAAACTTTATTGATCTCTATCGTGTTAGAGCAGCACGAGGAAAACTGAGAGGTAAGAAACATTTTAAGAACTTTTAAACTGAAATAAATACAATAAAATAAGGGATGATAGAAATAAAATATACTGTACATTTTATACAGTACAGTATCTGAGGCCATAAACATTATTATAAACAATTAATCCAGTGGTCTGACGGTAGAAAAAACAATGATCATGATTTTATTGGATTATAATTATGAATGTTAATCATTTTAATGTTGCAGCTGGTAAAGGTGGAGCTGATTTTAATTACTTTATATGCTGCTGTGCTGAAATCCCCCAATATCAATAAATCTTTGAACATATAATAATGCATCATCATTGATTTGTTGATTATATTTTGTGTTATTAATCAGAATCTGCAAATTAACTAATGTCAACAGAAAAGTACAATATTCTCTCAAGTGACTCAAAATTATATTTAAAGTCCCCGACGACTCAAAAACATGTTTTTCTTCTTGTTGGATGTTTGATCGTCTCTGTGCTGAATGATTCATGCTCAGAGTTTGTTTTCACATTCATCTGCTGAAGAAGGAAAGTTTCTTTATGATCACCAAAGATCTGAGTTTAACACGTGAACCTACGAGCAGGATTTGTGACATCACAACTGATTTGGAGCCAATCGTGGTCTAGTATTCAACTCACACAAGGCGTGATGTGAAAACTTGAAGCCTCCAGATCATAAATACTGAGAATGAACTTTACAGTGAAGGAGGAGACATCTGCTGTCCAGCAGTTCATCTTCAGAAATGAAATTTATTTGCATTTTCATATATTCTGGTATTTTTAATGAGGGAGAAGGAGTAGATGTGATTTTAAGGGTTTCAAAATTATAATTATACATTTTTTTGTGGAAAAACCATATCAAACACACATATTGTTACAAGCAGAATATTTTTATAGCTCTGTATTAATAAATATCTGGAAGTATTATACTTGAATACATGTATTTTAAAAGTGCATTGTGATATGAATATAATGTCAAGTACAACTACCAATAATAATAATGAACAGTGAAGTCTAGTTATTGTGGTCTTTGTGTAACTGAGCTCTGCAATATAATAATAACACTTTTATATAATATTAGACATAAAGTACATCAAGTAATCAGTTGTATTGATCCTCAGTATCAGCAGTGAGTGATGGAGCTGCAGTTCCCTTTGAGTCCAGCAGGTGGCAGCACTGTGACGTCATCTGTAATAATCTGTCTGTCCTCTCAGAGCTTCACAATAACTCATATGGACTCTAAAGAGGTTATTATGATGTTTACAATGGTGATCTTTTAACCTGTTCATGCCCATATTACTGTTAATATCAGTATAATCATCATCATTATTATTATTAATGAACGAATAGTTTATTTTAGTCTTACATTATGAGGAACAAAACAACAATTTGTGTGGGTATAAAACTGACAAAAACATCATCATACATGTTTACAGCAATACATTTCACACAATGAAAATTCACACAATCAATAACCGAAAAAGGAACAAGATGAAGTCCAAGGATTATTTTTGCCGATTCTATACAATCCATAAAATAACCCAGAATATCAGCAGTACGAAAGAAAGAAAAAAATAATTCTTTTACATCTTAATCATTTTACGTCGTAATCCTTAACTATTTTATTATATTATTGTTTTAATTTTTAAGACCCTTCCATAGTTTGACTCCCAAAACTGAAACACATCTGTATTTTACTTTAGTTCTCACTTTACATGTTTCAAAGATACACAAGATACAAATAGGAAGGTTTTCATTCCTAACTCGAAAAATAATACACAATATCTAAAAATGGTAGCTTCATGGTAACAAGCTTTATTTATTATTCTAATAGTTATTTTCTGTAGTTCTTTTCAGACAACATATGAAGACATTTCTTATTCAACAGATCCATTGTTTTATAAAGAATAGCAATAGATTTAGATCATTTCCGTTGGATATATTCTATATGTGGCTTCCAACAGAGTTTATGATCAATGTTTCATATACTCTATCAATTTCAACTCCATTTGAATTAAGTTTTATTTCACAATTAACCCTGACACCACCGAACACCGTAAAGTTTGTTTTATTTTCATTGAGTGATAACTTATTAATATTAAACCATTTTTTAAAAATCATAAATTCCCTTTCCACTGTTTTCAATAATTAAATACATTTGTATCATCAGCAAACGTAACAAATTAGTTAACAAGTATAAATAACTTAGGTCCCAATACTGAACCTTGTGGAACACCACAGGTTACTCCTCTAAACTGTGATTCAGTATTATTAGTTTTTACATATTAAAACCTATCATTTAAATAACTTCTTAACCAATGTTGCGCAACACCTCTTATACCAGAGCGTTCCAATTTCTGCAGAAGGAATGATCGATTGTGTCAAACACTTTATGTAAATCAATAAATACACCTATAGTGTGTTGTTATAGCGTATTATTAGACTACAAACATGGCATGAAAATACACTTAAGAAGAAAGTTTATGACGGTATCTCTCTGATAAAATCCACAAGCGCAAATGAGATCCACGGGCGTAGGTGCAGAGTCGCACGCACAACTCAAACAGCCGTGCGCGCATATTATTTTTGTGAGCACTTTCACAGCACTCGCGCACAGAATATCACTGCTCACGCAATCAATATTGTAGCCTGTGAGGAGAAATCCAATTTTTTCTTTTTGACAGCAAGTGGGCCACTGTATCCAAGCCCCCAGTGGCCAAACAATGTAATTACAACATCACGTGATACTATTAGCCCCAAAAAAACTTTCCCAATAGACTTACATTGTGAAAAAGACGTCTGTAAATCAGCAGAAACATTTTTTTGAGCATCACAACCTTCAAAATGACTCATCTCACTATCAGAATTTCATCCATTCGGTCCGATAATATCTGGAAAGTCTAGAAGAGCCACATAATTGTGTTTTTTTTTATCCCCATTCAAGTTAGCTGGAGGGCTAAACCAGAAGTTAGCTGTCTCGGCCAGCAGAAGTCTCTAGTGAGCATGCTCCATGGATGCACTGGGCCCATAGAGCGTGCCCAGTATGTTTTCAGGAAGTGGCTTTTTGGCTTCATGCGCCACTGACCAACTTTCATAGGAATGAATGGAGCCTCGCCTCCGACACTCTATCCAGTTCTCTTTATGCATCCATGATTGTATCCCTGAATATATTTGGGTGAACGGGTTTGACACATAGACTGTATAAAAATATGGACGTAGTCACCATGACGTCACCCACCGGTTTCTGAAGGGTGGTTTTGAAGCTCAAAGTGAGTCGCTCTGGCCGTCGCCATCTTGGCAGAGGTGGGCCAAATGGCTGAAACAAGCCACCTAACGGCTGGCGGACCTGGCAGACCTTTAACTCAAAGCATTATGCATAACTTTATGGCTTAATATAATTTAAACGGATAAGTTATAAAAAAATTCACCCCCTGTACAGTTGTCATGAAAGGGGAAATTAGCTATAGAGACCAAAACCGTTGTTTGTACCAGGCTGTAAACATGTTTATTTCTGCTGTAAAGTTGGACATTTTAACATGGGGGTCTATGGGGATTGACTCGCTTTTGGAGCCTTAAGTGGTCATTCAAGGAACTGCAGTTTTTGGCACTTCCACATTGGCTTCATTTTACAGCCCCGGAGGTTGCTGCTTGGTTTGACATCTTGGACAGCTAGGTACAGCAACTCCTCTTAGACAAGCTACATAGGCCAGATCTATATGAAAAGTGACCTGAGATAACTTCTGTTGTGATTTGACGCTATGTAAATAAAGCTGACTTGACTTGACTTGAATGTATGCAAACTCTCACGCAGAGTAACGTATTGAATGTGTTTGTCTGATCTGTCTGTTGTTTCTTCCATCGTTAACATTAATTTGATTTAAAAAAAAAAATTGGCACTTTGTTTTCCTATAGTTGTGTTTATATTGTTTTTGGGGGTTTTTTGGTAAAATTGTTTGGTTCTTTGGCCCTGAAAGTTATAAAAATAGTGTTAAAAAAATAAAAGTATACAAACTTTCAGTGCTTGAGCATTCATTCTACATTACCACAACTATACAGAACAGACAATAAACTCATTTTCCCAGCTGTTTGTACTGGTGTTAAAATAATACCGACAATGTCTATATACCTGCTGTAATGGCCTTTGCTTAACCAATGTGTTATCTCTCTCTCAATGCATGTGTGTGTCCTTTGAGTTTTAGACCTCTCTGTGTGTGTGTGTGTGTGTGTGTGTGTGTGTGTGTGTGTGTGTGATGTGTTCAAGAGAAATTCAAGAGAAGAAGAGAAGTTGAGACAAAATTTCACTT